>NC_056726.1:566199282-566344282 GCF_019279795.1 Protopterus annectens | reverse complement strand
ATCGGTTGTTTGTCATTTTTACGCCTGCTTGTTAGGATATCAACATAATTTGGGGATTCAATGATTGCTCCAGCTTATAGTCACTGGTGAAGTTGGTGAGTCACAGGCCCCCAACACTGGTTACTTCAGAGAAGTACATACTAAACAGGAGGGGTCCAAACACTGAGACCTGTGGGACACTGCTAGCAACAGGTTTCTTATCAAAAGCGGCTTCACCTATCTGGAAAATGTGTCCTGTCAGTGAGCTAGTTGGCTCTCCACCTGACAATGTAGGGGTTTATGCCTAACTCAGTAAGTTTATCTATGATCTGTGAGTGGGGGATTGTGTTGAAAGCTTTGGCCAGGTTTTGATAAGCAGTGTGAACTGTTTTATTTTCATCCATGGCCCTGGTGACTTTCTCAAAGAAATGCACTAGATTGAATATGCAAGACTCCCCTTTGACAAGGCCAGATTGGGTCTGGTCCAGTTTTTGGAGAGGTCTTATGTCATTATTGATCAGGTCCATGGTAATTCTCTCTCTGGCCTTGCAGAAAAGACTGGTCATGCTTATGGGTCTGCAGTTCCCTGGGTTAGTTGATAGACCCCCATTGTACAAAAAAGGCGACTGTTGCAGTCCTCCATTCCTCTGGAACAAATGGTTAAAAAGGTTTCTAGTGGCCCTTGTAGACTGATAGATTCTGTTTTAAGCTATTTAAGAAGCATCCTGGAATGTTGTTGGGACCTGTGTGTGTGTGTGCATATATGTATGTATATGAATATATATATATATATATATATATATATATATATATATATATATATATATATATATTGATAGGTCTATCTAGATACAGATATAGTTTTTGTTTACAGAAACCACATATAAATTCTTTAGTAATAGCACCACATAGAAACCACATGTAAATTCTTTAGTAATAGCACCACATAGAAACCACATGTAAATTCTTTAGTAATAGCATCACATAGAAACCACATGTAAATTCTTTAGTAATAGCATCACATAATTAATTTTTTCCTAACTACTTATTTCCTTTCCTGACCTTAAACTGTCTAACTAAAACCATCCCCTGTTCAATACCTCTAGCTTTTATCAATCTGATACTTTATCAGAATTAATAACCCTCCCATCTTATTTCTATTCTCTCTCTCATTGCTTTCTCTCCATAAGCTGTATATATTGTAAATAATTTATAATGTGTTCATTATTATGCAGCATGTTAAATGCATAGTTGGCATTATCATTCTTGCTTTATTGTTATCTAACATATTCTATAGTTATTATTTTTAGTTGCCCGACTGAACCTAAAATGTCATGTGATCATCCTGCCACTGTAAAACAAATGAACAGAAAACTTAACAGATGCACAGAAACCCCATTAATTCCAAAACACCACATAAACCTGAATCTTGTACCCTAGCAATGTAAATTTTGTATAGCCCCATAGAAACCACATGTAAATTGTTAGCTAATAGCATCTTACATAATAAATCTGTTCAATACTCTCTTTCAATCATACTTATCAAATAAAATGCTTTTCCTACGAAATGCGACCACACTGAAACACCAACTTTCTCAACACACACACACACACACACTCTCTGTTCACTTTCACTTGATTCTACATATATCGACCAAATAAGTTTGATGTAATGCAGAATCAAGTGAAAATTGACCATCTGATCTTTGAGCAAATGAAAGGCACTATATATATATATATATATATATATATATATATATATATGTGTGTGTGTGTGTGTGTGTGTGTGTGTGTGTGTGTATGTATACATTTTTTATATAGGCTCATAGGTGATTACTAGGTAAATGGCACAAGAACTTTTACAAGCCTAGCCAAGAATACCCAGGATATGACAATACACCAAATTCCCCAGATATGGGATGGGGTAGTATTAATGGGTCTTTGGGTGTTGGATCCCTGTGTCATTTTACAGATTGTCTCTGTCCATAAGAGACATGGGCAATACCCCTCCAGTTAATTTATGGCTCCTTATCCATTTATCCAAATTCTTTTTGGAAGAGAGTGAGGGATAAATTTTGTTTTATGAAGATGGGACGTTTATTCCATAGTATTGTAGCATTTAGGATACGACTCTTTCTCTCCAGCAAGTTCTGTTAAGAGTCACAAATAAGGTTCAGGTCCATGGAATGCTTAACCATTGTATTATTGTTCTTGCAAATATGTAACATTTTCATCAGGCTGTATCAGAGAATACCTTGTAGGTCAGGCACAAGTCCCCACTCAATAAACAGTACGAGATGGAATAAAGGGTTAAGGCCTTTAGTCGGTCTGCATAAGACATTTGTCTTACACTTTGTATATTTTTAGTAAGAAACCTCTAGGGCTATTCCAGTTAGTGTAAGTGTGCCTGGTTAGGTACATGCAGAAGGGATCACTGTACTCAATCATGGGCCTGATGAGGGCAGAGTACAATGGCACTATGACTTCTTTGATCTTGATGCAATGACTTTAGTTATAAGTTGAGCCACACAGAAAGATTTTTTTCACTACTGTAGCTAACTGGTGGTCAAAGTTTAGGTTATTATCTGTGTTCCTAGGTCCCTCACTACTGGGTCTACTTTTAGGGGTGTGCTATCAATATTATAATTTGCAAGGATATCTGCTCTACCAAAGGTTATGATTATGCATTTTTTAGCATTAAGTTTCAGACCATGGTTTTGGCATCGGTTGTTTGTCATTTTTACGCCTGCTTGTTAGGATATCAACATAATTTGGGGATTCAATGATTGCTCCAGCTTATAGTCACTGGTGAAGTTGGTGAGTCACAGGCCCCCAACACTGGTCTTTACTTCAGAGAAGTACATACTAAACAGGAGGGGTCCAAACACTGAGACCTGTGGGACACTGCTAGCAACAGGTTTCTTATCAAAAGCGGATTCACCTATCTGGAAAATGTGTCCCGTCAGTGAGCTAGTTGGCTATCCACCTGACAATGTAGGGGTTTATGCGTAACTCAGTAAGTTTATCTATGATCTGTGAGTGGGGGATTGTGTTGAAAGCTTTGGCCAGGTTTTGATAAGCAGTGTGAACTGTTTTATTTTCATCCATGACTTTCTCAAAAAAGGTGACTTTCTCAAAGAAATGCACTAGATTGAATATGCAAGACTCCCCTTTGACAAGGCCAGATTGGGTCTGGTCCAGTTTTTGGAGAGGTCTTATGTCATTATTGATCAGGTCCATGGTAATTCTCTCTCTGGCCTTGCAGAAAAGACTGGTCATGCTTATGGGTCTGCAGTTCCCTGGGTTAGTTGATAGACCCCCATTGTACAAAAAGGCGACTGTTGCAGTCCTCCATTCCTCTGGAACAAATGGTTAAAAAGGTTTCTAGTGGCCCTTGTAGACTGATAGATTCTGTTTTAAGCTATTTAAGAAGCATCCTGGAATGTTGTTGGGACCTGTGTGTGTGTGCATATATGTATGTATATGAATATATATATATATATATATATATATATATATATATATATATATATATATATATGGGTCTACTTCGTAACAACGAAAGACCAAAACTCACAACAACGACACCAAAACACCGAAAACCACATAAGTTTGCAACACACACATAACACACAAAAACACACACACAACTACCCCACACTACCAAGCTCAACACCCTACAATAGAGATAGGCAGGGGGACAAGCCCCCCTGCACCCCAAACACCCACCCTACTTTAATATTTTAACTCCGAGATCGCACAAACAGACACACAAGGCAAACTCACACCTACACAGTACAGTCCCTCACACACACACACCACAGTCACAACACACACTTACACACAGCAATCCCCCTCACAGATACCCTCTCACATACACACTTACCTACAGAGGAACACCAGAAGCGCTAATTCAAACTCCCGTAACATCGGGATTTTGAATTTTGCGCTTTTCGGTGTTCTGCGGTTTTGTTCTTTTGATCTCTGTGTAATCAGTTTCGGTGTTCTGGGCTTTCGGTCTTTTGAAGTAGACCCATATATATATATATTGATAGGTCTATCTAGATACAGATATATTTTTTGTTTACAGAAACCACATATAAATTCTTTAGTAATAGCACCACACAGAAACCACATATAAATTCTTTAGTAATAGCACCACATAGAAACCACATGTAAATTCTTTAGTAATAGCACCACATAGAAACCACATGTAAATTCGTTAGTAATAGCACCACATAGAAACCACATGTAAATTCCTTAGTAATAGCACCACATAGAAACCACATGTAAATTCTTTAGTAATAGCACCACATAGAAACCACATGTAAATTCTTTAGTAATAGCACCACATAGAAACCACATGTAAATTCGTTAGTAATAGCATCACATAATTAATTTTTTCCTAACTACTTATTTCCTTTCCTGACCTTAAACTGTCTAACTAAAACCATCCCCTGTTCAATACCTCTAGCTTTTATCAATCTGATACTTTATCAGAATTAATAACCCTCCCATCTTATTTCTATTCTCTCTCTCATTGCTTTCTCTCCATAAGCTGTATATATTGTAAATAATTTATAATGTGTTCATTATTATGCAGCATGTTAAATGCATAGTTGGCATTATCATTCTTGCTTTATTGTTATCTAACATATTCTATAGTTATTATTTTGTCACTGTTGCTCTCTGGACTGAACCTAAAATGTCAATGTGGATCATTGCTCTGCTCTACTTACAAACAAAACTGAACAGATAAACTTAACAGATGCACAGACCATATTTATTCCAAAACATCTGATTCGATCCATAACTCTGAATCTTGTACCTTTAGTAATGGGGATAAACTTTTTGCTACAGCCCCAGTACTGCCAGGTTTGTTGCAGGCACTTATTATATCAATCATTGAGTGAACACAAATAAAAAAAAATAGGTTGTCTGAATATGCAAGCATAATACCTCCCACTACACTGTCTTCCATTGCAGAATACGTTATTAGGAAAAAAAATGAGTGCACCTCATTGGCTAACCCCTTGAAGTGGCTACACTCGTATCAAGGAAGTGAAGTGAGGTGCCTGTAGGGCATATACAAAAGGTACTGCTAATATGCACAAATTCAGTCAAAAGTGAAGTAAAATAAAACATTACTGGAGCCAAATGAAACTCGCAGGGTTTAGCTAACAACAGAGTTTAATTTGGTGGCAGTCATGTTTTATGTTATTCTTTTGCCAGAAGGACATGTTTGAATTCAGTTTGTACTGTTCCTGTAAGCTGGAATTGATTTCTGTATTTTTTTTCAGGTTTTAGTATTTTGATACTTTTAGGAAGCTACTACTTGAACTTTTCAAAATCCCCATTGTTACGTGCCAACATGACATTGTCTGTTCCCTCAGCTTCTTCTAAACTCTCAGTACCCTCCTCTTCATCTCTTGTAATTAACAGATGCTTTACACTGTCTGTATAGGAAGACTGTCCTGTGAAAAGCACAAAGCAGTACATATTCAGTAAGTTGAACTTAAATTACCATATTTTATCTGTGGATATTTATTGACTAAGTAATGAGAAAGTTTTCCTTCAGATTATCTGCATGCAGCTTAACATAATGACTGTTCTTATTGCTTATTTATATACGTTAATATGTATTTGCTGCATTTAAGTTTTACTTTAGTGCAACTGTGGCAAGGTGGCACCGTTGTGTAGCAGCTATTTTAGCTATTTCCCAGCACTTGGCTTTGTAGTTTGGCTTCTGGCTGAGTTGCCTTCTCTGCAAAGTCAGCATGTTTATAATGTCTGTGTGTGGGATTTTCCTGAGGGTCACCATTTTCCTTCTATATCTTAAATACATACCGTTAGATGAATTGGCAGTCCTACAAGTTGCATCTAAGTGGGTGTGGACTGTGTGAGAATGTTTTTTCATCCTGAGATTGACTAGCTGTCCAGGACTTGCTCTTTGCCTTGTACACATCACTTACCAAGATAGACTTAAGCTTCCCTGAAATGCTGAATATCGGGTATTGAGACATTAATGAATGTAATTATTTTTTTTTCAGGTTTTATTTTATAATTCCCTCCTTTGATTGTGACTTTGTAATGGGGTGGGGCACTTTCATCCCCCCTTTGATGCTTAGATTTGTTTTGTGAACTTTGTGCTACCCTTCACAAATTGTTCCAAGTGGCGGACAAAACAAACTCCAGTACTAAAATTCTGACTCCCAAAATTCAGATTCATTTGAACTACCCACCAGGCCTGGGTGTTGTGTTCTACAGTGAATGCCCGGTACCTGTGTTACCATATATCCCAGTCTTAATAAACTCTCAAGATAATCCACACCAGAAGTACGAAACACAACTCAAGTGACTAGCAAAATAAATCCACCGGAATGCTTAAAACCACAAATATATTTAATGCGAATGTAAAACAGCAGTTCCAAACGTCAAGCGCTTTCACTAGGCTAAGCTAGCTTCATCAGAACGGTGAAACAGCTGATTGCTCTTCATTTTAAATAACAAAAGGCGCCAAAAACTAAGAAGCCATATTTAAAGCAACATGGTATAAATTAAAAACTTGTACGAATATAATAAATTCATTGTTTCAAAAATATATAACAATATGAATACAGTAATTATGAATAATCAAATAATTACATATATACTTTAGAATAATTCAAGTCTTAAGAAAATTTAAAAAAAAATAATAATATTAGAAAATTGATATATTGGTATTTTTTATATATATGTGTGCTTTGACTGTTGAAATAATTATGCTTTATATACCTCTAAAGGTTATTCAACATCAAGAGGGGCTTAATAGTGAAATAGTCATTAATACCAGGTATTCTGGTAGCGTCCGTTAAGACTTGCCAATATAATTCTCTGTAAGCTAATAAATTCTTTATATTGCCACCTCTGAGATTACTCTTGATTACCTCTATAATAGCAAATTCAAATTTATGCTCATTCCCTTCTTTTAAAATGTGTCTAGCAAGTGCATTTTTTATATCTTTATTTTTTATGCTATATAAATGAGAATATATCCGCTGTCTTAATAGTCTTTTAGTCTTGCCCACATAAAATGAGGGGCAGACTGTGCACAAAGCAATGTATACTACCATCCTAGTTTTACAATTGCCCTTGACTGGATATATTTTAGTTCTATTCTCATTTCCCAATATGATTGAACTCCTTGTATAAATATTGTGACACTGTTTACATGTCCCACATCTCGAAGTATGTGTATTTTCACTGTTATTTAACTTACATCCTGTTTCTAGGATTCTCTTGATATTCATACCCATTTTGTTCACAAATTTGGGTTCTACTCCCAGTTTCTCACCTATTTCTTTGTCTTTGGTTAAAAGATGCCAATTTTTAATAATGATGTTTTTAATATGATGACTATAAGGACCAAATTCCAGAATACAAACTCTAGAATATGTGATATCTGTTACTTGTGCTACTACTGGATCCATAGCTTGTTGTTCTGTAATTTCATTGTTTACTGTTGATTTTGATGTACTGCAGGACCCAAGTAATGGCTTGTATTTGACTCCCCATTGACTTATCACATATGCAGAAATATCCACCATCAAATCATTGTCATAACCTCTATCCAAAAACAGAGATGTAATGAAATCAATTTCCTTAACCATGTCATTGTAATTTGAACACATTCTTACTGCCCTTACACATTGTCCTTTGTAAATATTTCTTTTCACTTTTCTAGGGTGAAAACTGTTAAAGTCCACGTAAGAATTAGTGAAGGTGTCCTTTCTGTATACGGTGGACTTTAATCTGTCCTCGTCAGTGGTTATTAAAGTGTCTAGGTATGGTACACCATATTCATTAGCCACAAAAGTAAACTTTAAAAAATTACTACTGCTGTTAATGTAGTTAATAAATGCGGCAAAAGTGTCTGGACTCCCATTCCATAGAATATAAATGTCATCGAGGAATCTGGAATAATAAATGATAGATTTATCGTATACCATCCAATACATGCTGTTCCTCCCATTCAAGCATGACCAGGTTGGCGTATATGGGAGCACAAGCTGCTCCCATAGCAACCCCCCTGGTCTGCCTGAATATTTCCCCTTCATGGAAAATGAAATTGTTGTCTAATATAATACTCATTAGTTCTGCCAATAGTTGGATCCTATCCCATGACATTTTGGTATGTTTTCTTAAACTATTCGTGAAGGCATCTATACCTTCGTCCATGGGTATGGAACTGAAAAGATCTATAACATCGATTGTGCTAAATAAAATACCTTGGTAATACTTATCAATGGGATAGTTTTTTAAAAATTCCCATTTACATTCGCATTAAATATATTTGTGGTTTTAAGCATTCTGGTGGATTTATTTTGCTAGTCACTTGAGTTGTGTTTCGTACTTCTGGTGTGGATTATCTTGAGAGTTTATTAAGTGTGGTTCCATACGAGACGAGGTTGTTTCTGGTGTTGCCAATGGATTCGTTTCACAGCTCTACAGCCGGTGCTTTTCCCGTACTTGGAAAAGATTTGGCGGACCTCAGGGCGGAGGTTTCGGCTTTAAGAGGCGAAGTTGCCAAAATGCTGGATTTGTTTAGCAAGATCCCCGGATTTGTTTCTACACAGAAGGATTCACCTTCTGCATTTACTGAAGGTACTGTGACCACATTTTCTTTACATAACATGAGAACGCCAATCATCATTTCTGATAGTAAAAAGTCCACAAGTATACCGGACACTTCCTCTCCTGGTATACCCAACGGACAGGGACATAATGTTTTACCTAGCGGTGCCATAGATTTACCAATCAATAATTTTAATGACTATGACAAGACTGCACTGTCGGAATTTACGTTCGATTTTTCGTTTGGTAATTTGACTGAGGAAGCGAAGCGTATTGGTACAAAACCGAAACAGCCCCAATTCACCCGGACATATGCTAATGTTTCTGGGACTAACAAAAAGGACAAAGTGACTGATCGACAAGCTAATCCTGTTACGAAGCAACACAATTTGAAAGATTTTTTGGGGCAGGAATGTAAATTCGACAATAGTCACTGGGGAACCAAACCTGACTGTTGTAATAAAGACAAAGGAACTTTAAAAGATATGATTTACTCTTTTGGAAAGAAAATTAACAGTATTAATGCTTTAAAATTAGACAATGCATACTTAAATCACTGTTTATTCTTACATATTGTGCCTATGGGTTTAAGGTTTTATAAAATGCCTCTAGGGATTGACATTAATATAGAGGTTGAAACTGAATTTAATACCTTGTTTGACAATTTTGGATTCCAGTATATGAAATTACTTATTAAGCACAATGATGTCAAACTGTGTAAACTTTTACTTGAGGTAGAAAATTTAAACAATTTAATTACACAGGACTTAGCTTATGCCCAATGGGAGAATTTATTCCACAAACAATTTTCGATTGCTGAGGACAGAGCAAGGAGTGCTTTTGAACGAAAGCACAGAAAATTAGACAGAGACAGAGAACAATACAGAAGAAATCTGTGTTATAAGTGGAATTATAACAGACAGGACAAGGATAAGACAGCATACACGAATCAAGAGGAAGACGCCAGTAGAGATGCCAACTATGATAAGTTTTTTTACACGTCAGGAGAGAAGAACCAGGGGAATTGGAAAAAAGCAGGAAAGTGGAAAAAGAAATGGTAGATAATAAGGAAAACAGTTTTAGTGGTCCCACCCTTCTTGAACAAACTGGAATTGTTACTAACAATGCTGTTAGTGAATACAAAAGTTTCAAAATTTACAATTTCAGTAGTTTGAAACTAAGAGCAACACATTTTGATCTATTATCTAAGGGATTTAATTTTATTCCAACTCCCAAATTTAGTCTTGTTGACAATATTTTAGAATTTAAGAAATATACTAGGAAACTCAACCTAGCCCTTATGTTTAGCAACAATGACAAAATAGATCTAGATTATAGTAAGGGACCACTTGGGTTAAAAAAGAAAAGTACATTCATACCACCTAGCCACCCTAGTGTGCAGATATACGATCAAGTGGTGACCAATGACATATACAGATTTTACAAACACAAAAGGGAGTTTCAAAATAAGCAAAATGTATCTATTGAAGAAAGGAAAACGTTATTGGAACTACAGAAGGATACCAACATACGTATAATGAAACCTGACAAGGGTGGAGGCATAGTAATATTTGACACCATTACTTACAATGCCAACATCCTTGATATATTACATCATTCAGGGAATTATACAGTATCTTCTATTAATGAGGTTAATATAGCCTACAATAGGATTGACATGTACCTTGAAGAATACCTATTGGAGCATAGAATAACTGAAGAAATGTACAGTTATATGACAGTGGAACATCCAGTCTTAGCCACTATTATTGGGATACCAAAGGTACATAAAAATCAAGACAATCCACCATTTCGCCCTATAATTTCAGAAAGCAGATCCAAAACATTTCCAATAGGTGTAGTAATTGATACACTATTGAAACCCATTTATGAAGAAGTGAAACATCTTGTAAAAGATTCATGGGAATTTTTAAAAAACTATCGCATTGATAAGTATTACCAAGGTATTTTATTTAGCACAATCGATGTTATAGATCTTTTCAGTTCCATACCCATGGACGAAGGTATAGATGCCTTCACGAATAGTTTAAGAAAACATACCAAAATGTCATGGGATAGGATCCAACTATTGGCAGAACTAATGAGTATTATATTAGACAACAATTTCATTTTCCATGAAGGGGAAATATTCAGGCAGACCAGGGGGGTTGCTATGGGAGCAGCTTGTGCTCCCATATACGCCAACCTGGTCATGCTTGAATGGGAGGAACAGCATGTATTGGATGGTATACACGATAAATCTATCATTTATTATTCCAGATTCCTCGATGACATTTATATTCTATGGAATGGGAGTCCAGACACTTTTGCCGCATTTATTAACTACATTAACAGCAGTAGTAATTTTTTAAAGTTTACTTTTGTGGCTAATGAATATGGTGTACCATACCTAGACACTTTAATAACCACTGACGAGGACAGATTAAAGTCCACCGTATACAGAAAGGACACCTTCACTAATTCTTACGTGGACTTTAACAGTTTTCACCCTAGAAAAGTGAAAAGAAATATTTACAAAGGACAATGTGTAAGGGCAGTAAGAATGTGTTCAAATTACAATGACATGGTTAAGGAAATTGATTTCATTACATCTCTGTTTTTGGATAGAGGTTATGACAATGATTTGATGGTGGATATTTCTGCATATGTGATAAGTCAATGGGGAGTCAAATACAAGCCATTACTTGGGTCCTGCAGTACATCAAAATCAACAGTAAACAATGAAATTACAGAACAACAAGCTATGGATCCAGTAGTAGCACAAGTAACAGATATCACATATTCTAGAGTTTGTATTCTGGAATTTGGTCCTTATAGTCATCATATTAAAAACATCATTATTAAAAATTGGCATCTTTTAACCAAAGACAAAGAAATAGGTGAGAAACTGGGAGTAGAACCCAAATTTGTGAACAAAATGGGTATGAATATCAAGAGAATCCTAGAAACAGGATGTAAGTTAAATAACAGTGAAAATACACATACTTCGAGATGTGGGACATGTAAACAGTGTCACAATATTTATACAAGGAGTTCAATCATATTGGGAAATGAGAATAGAACTAAAATATATCCAGTCAAGGGCAATTGTAAAACTAGGATGGTAGTATACATCGCTTTGTGCACAGTCTGCCCCTCATTTTATGTGGGCAAGACTAAAAGACTATTAAGACAGCGGATATATTCTCATTTATATAGCATAAAAAATAAAGATATAAAAAATGCACTTGCTAGACACATTTTAAAAGAAGGGAATGAGCATAAATTTGAATTTGCTATTATAGAGGTAATCAAGAGTAATCTCAGAGGTGGCAATATAAAGAATTTATTAGCTTACAGAGAATTATATTGGCAAGTCTTAACGGACGCTACCAGAATACCTGGTATTAATGACTATTTCACTATTAAGCCCCTCTTGATGTTGAATAACAGTTAGAGGTATATAAAGCATAATTATCTCAACAGTCAAAGCACACATATATAAAAAATACTAACACATTAATTTTCTAATATTAATTTTCTAATTTTTTAATTTTAAAAACTCTTAAGACTTGAATTATTCCAAAGTATATATGTAATTATTTGATTATACATAATTACTGTATTCATATTGTTATATATTTTTGAAACAATGAATTTATTATATTCGTACAAGTTTTTAATTTATACCATGTTGCTTTAAATATGGCTTCTTAGTTTTTGGCGCCTTTTGTTATTTAAAATGAAGAGCAATCAGCTGTTTCACCGTTCTGATGAAGCTAGCTTAGCCTAGTGAAAGCGCTTGACGTTTGGAACTGCTGTTTTACATTCGCATTAAATATATTTGTGGTTTTAAGCATTCCGGTGGATTTATTTTGCTAGTCACTTGAGTTGTGTTTCGTACTTCTGGTGTGGATTATCTTGAGAGTTTATTAAGTGTGGTTCCATACGAGACGAGGTTGTTTCTGATATATCCCAGTCTAGTTCAATTCATACAGAGTGGCTCCACGCAACCTTTATGCTCACCACTCATGGACAGAAGGATGAGGATCAGGTGTGATGCCAGCTGTGTGGCAGGCAAGAGAAGGACAGAATATTAAGATGGAAGAAACCCTGGGCATGGAGTCGCACCTGTCTTGTTGGTAAGGAACTATAGGTTGTGCAGGATGTTGAAAAGCATCGAGTAGATAAATCTGGCCTTAAATCTATACACAACTTTGTTTCAGGAACTTCTTGCATGTGGGGTGGCCTCCTTCCTGTTCTGAGCTCTGCTGACAATCAGTAGAAGCCTTGGGCAGCTGTAAAGATACTTATTAATCCCAGCTAGGTGCCATACAGCTAGAGTTGTAGTGATAAAAAGATCACCTCATTGTGACTGAAAGCAAAAGGGAGAAGTAGTACAAGAAAGGCATATAGCAAATATATATAGAAAAGAAACACATTCCAATAGCCTATTACACTATACTAGCTCACATCCTGTTCATTAGAAAAGATCCATTATAAAAGGACAGCTAGTTAGAGCTGTCCGATTGATAACTAGAGAGCAAGATTTTATAGATGAATGTGCCAATTTACGATCTATGTTTTGCACAAGAGCATACACCACAGAATTGGTAGAGGAATTGATTCAAGAAGTGAAAAACAAAAGGGAAAGAGGTCACTTCAGGCCAATTTTAAATAAGGGGAATAGACTAGAACGTATAGTCCACCAGGGAACAGTAGAAATTGTAATAAGTGTTGAAAGTGAAAGTCAACTGTTTCCTATAGAAAATAAGAATTTTTCTGAAGCATTAATTTTAACATATAGTGAGGATTTTAGATCAATAAATTGGATTTTTGAGAAGAATTGGTCTATTTTGAATGAAGATGCTTATATTAGGGGTGCAATAGGTGAATAATTATTTATCGAAAAAGAAAAAAATCTAAAAGATCTCCTCAAATATCATGATGATAACCCCAATAACATCTCTCAAGGAATGAAGATATGTGGGACATGTAATTTGTGTCATAAAGTAGTGACAGGAGGAGAATTAATTATAAATAATAGGAAATATCAAAACGGAAATATAGTTGTAGTTTGGGAGCAGTTGTGTACCTTGGGAAATGTAAATAATGTCCAGCCTTTTACATCGGCAAAACTGAAAGGAAATTCTCTCAGAGAAATATGAACATGAATACGCCATTAGGAAACACAACTTAAATAATTTCTTAGCAAAATGCATAATGGAGAATGAAGGACATCGATTTAGTTATACTATAATAGATAGTGTAACAATAGATGATAGAAAAGCTTGGAGGTTGTTGTTAGAGCTTAAAGAATTACAATGGCAGGTAAGAGTTCAAGCAGAAAGCTGCCCTGGCATAAATGAACATAGTTTGATTGTTCCAATCCTCAAGCTAAAAGCATTAAAAAGGGATAAAATAAAATAAAATAGAATGGAATACTTAGGATTATAAGCTATAATGCTGGAATACAAAACAAGATTATTGTATGCATTGTAAAGAGGTATTTATTTAATGTATTTAAGGCATTGTGGCTTTAAGACAAATGGAATGGAATAATTTAGTGTGTGACAAGCTAAAGGATGTGATCCAATCAAAAATAATGTGGTATTTAAATGGGAACAAGTAATGTTCAGTGTCTGATGAAGTTTAACACTGTTTTAAACGAAAGCGCTTACCATTTCATTATTTTTGTCGATTAAAGTATGTGGTGATTTTAACACAGCAGTCATAGTGAATTTATACCTGGGACAGCCTGAAGTTTGCCATTTTGTTTTTTTCTTAGTAGTTTGTGTTCATTTTGGTGTGTGTTTGTACACAGACATGTATAATTACTACCCGGTTACAACCCAGTTCAGTGAGGGCTTGAAGAGCCAGACCCAGGATAGATTTACAATTGCCTATCCATTTGTTCAGGTTATGCTTAAAGAAGGACAGGGAGCTGCTTCCTATTATATAACGTGGAAGTCTGTTTCATAAAAGGATTCTCTGGGGAGAGAGAACTCACATGCCAGCAGGTCCTGTTTATATTTCAGTGGACATTTGATATCTTGAGTGGGTGTTTAGAAAGCTGTTTGCTTGTGGATGTGCAGGAGGTCACATAGATTAAACTGGATCCTTTCAGACTGTGTAGGCCAGGAGGAGGTTCCCTCTCAAGAGTCAATAGGAAGCAAAAAAGAGAGAGAGCATTTTGAAAATTAATGTAAATCAGAGGACATGCCCTTGATTTCTGTGTGGTGGTAATGACAGTAGTGACCCCCCCCAGACACAGGACTCATCTTCCCCAGGTACGGGTCAGTCAGAAGGTAGAGCATAAATCTTGGTCTGCTTGTCAGACCAGCTCTAGCTTGGACCTGTGCCTTCACAGGCACTGCCAACATTAGAAGTGCCAATACCAGAAAGAAGTATGCAAGCACAGGGCTGTGGTTCACAGGTTTAGAACCACTCCCTCTGGGGTATGACTTCACCCTAACCAAACCCAGTTAATATCTGGGGCATTGCACTTGATACTGTTCTTGCTGGCAAGCTTGGTTTTACCACAAATGCTTTGTCAATTGCATGTATTTTTTTATAAGGAGTACATTCACTTTTTGTTTATATAGTGGTTAAAGGCCATTAATAAAATCATCAATTTTTATGTTACTTTAAAAGTCAAAAGTAACTTTACTGTCATTTAGAGCTACACAAATGTAGATTAAATAAGATTCCATACAATCAGCTCATCATGGGATAGACAAAAAAATAAATCAAATACATAGAAAGACATAATTTAAAACAACATATAATAATGCTACCACTGTCTTATAAATTAACTCTGCACTTTAGTATACAGCTGCATATATTCCTAGAAACACACACTTGTTAAGATACTAAAAACACACATCTAGCCGCAAGGTTCAAATGATAGTATTGCACATGAACCATGTACCACATTATGGGTGAACAAGCACATAGCAGTAGCAGCTGAAGAACAAATATTGCACCTGGTTTAGTAGTATAAATTATAATGGTTGGCTGGAGTTGATAAATAATAGATAAAATAATGTAGCACAGTGAATGGGAAGTCCCAGCTTCCTGACCTGCCAGTGATCAGACTTAATTTTGGAATTAAGAAGTCTGATCACCTTCTGTTAAAAAACGGTCTTTGAATCTAGCTGTCCTGCATCAAATACTGTGGTATCTTTTACCCAATGACAGGCTTATTAACAGACTGTTTTCAGGATGAGTTGCATCATTTAGTATTTTGATGGCTCTCTCTAGGCTCCTCAATGTATAAAGATCCTGGATTGTGGGCAGACAAATGCCAGTTATCCTCTCAGCATTTCTCACCACTCTCTGCAGGGATTTCTTATCTGCAACCGAACAGCTCCCATACCATACTGAAAAATTGGATATTAAGATGCGTTCAATTGCTGCTGTGTAGAAGGTGGAAAGTGCAGACAATGGTAGCTTCACCTTTTTGAGTCTTCTCAAAAAGTGGAGACATTGATGTGATATTTTCACTATGTGGCAGGTGTACCATGACCAAGAAAAATCATCAGAGATATGAACTCCGAGGAATTTGGTACTGCATACCCTTTCCACCATCTCGCCATTGATCAGGAGCAGTGTATGGGGTGTTCGCCTCTTCCTGTAGTCTATGATGATCTCTTGTTTTACTTGCATTCAGGTCAAGGTTGTTTCTTGCACACCTTGAGAGCTGATAATGCTCCTTCAGGCCAAATCCTGATCTGTTTCACTGTGGGTTTCTTCCTGACCAGAACAAGTGTATAAGCAGGCACCAGCATGATAGAAAAATGATTTGAGCCATCGAGATGTGCTTGCCACACTGCTTTGTAGGCTTGCCTTATACAGGGATACACTTTATCCAAGGTACTCCTACCCCTTGTTGGAAAGTTTAAATACTGGTAGTAATGAAGGAGTACTGACTTTAGATCAGCCTGATTAAAATCACCAGCTATCACATGAGCAAACTCAGGGTGCTTATTCTAAATGTCACAGGTAAACTGGTACAATTTTGTGAGTGCCTTATTTGTGTTAGCAGTAGGTGGAATATACACCACTGTTATGCAGATTCCATTTAGCTCTCTAGGAATGTAAAAAGGTCTACTCCAGATTCTCAGAGCAGTGAGACATAATGACCACAGTTACTACACCATCTGCTATTAACATAAATACAGACTTCTCCTTCCCTAGCCTTTCCAAACAGTGCTTGGCTTCCGTCTGGATGATACAGTGCGAAACTCTCTAAATTAACTGCATTATCACTGATACTGTGTAACCATGGCTGAGTAATCATAAGTAAACAAATGTCTCCTCTCATCTTGTTCTTTGAAGAGAGTTCCATCCTTAGGTAGCCCATCTTGTTGTCAAGAGAATGCACATTTGCAAGCAGTACTGAGGGCAGTGCAGGCCTGTGAGGGTTTGCCTTTAGTTTAGCAGCAGTACCAGCCCTACAGCCTCTGTTTTGTTCTGTCACATCTCTTCCTTTTCTTACTTATCCAGCCTTACATCTGTTACTGTTCCTGTTTCTGTGCCTTGGTTTTGCTACCGCTGTGGAGTATTACACCTAAATATATTCCTTTTGCAGTCTAACAGCAATAGTAATATATTTTTTTGCTTTTGTGTTACTTTTTTGCAGAAAAAGTCATTGTAAGGAATTATACAATTGACTATAATACTAAACTAAGTGGAATCTGAGTGGCTGTATTACTATGGTCTAAGAAACTGAATGGTTAACAAATGTGTAGTGAGATTGGTTACAATGTTATATTAAGCCACTTATCATTGGTGATATGTTTTACTACAAGTTTTCTCTGATTGGTCTTATTGTTGCATCTAATGAAATTTGAATGGCCATCATATGGATAGTAAATGCATGTATGACTGGTTATAGCGCTTTGTTATGCCTCCTATGATTGGTGATACTGTCTTATTTAAATGTTTCACTAAAGTGTAAAATTATATGTGAAGTTGTTCTATCTCTCCGTTCATTCTTACAGATGGGTTCAGAGCTGATCTCTCGGCTCCGACTCGGCCTACTACAAAGCTCGAGGTCTTCAAATAGCTTGAGGCCAAGTCCTTATCCCATGATGCACCTAGAGTTACCTCAGATCTAGTTTGCTGCTGCAACAGATCAGAGGTTCTCACTAGCTCGAGCCAGTAAAACCTTACTTTTACAAATATTTTTCTTATTATATTGATAACTTTTATTAGAAGTAGTTTTACATATTTTATAAGCTCTTATAGCTTGTTTTTATATTTCCCTTTCCCTTGGTGTGCTTTCTTAAATTTCTAATTGGCCTCTTTTTTTCTAGGCCTAGTTTAAAGTGTGTTTATCAGTAACTTTTCTGTCACTGCTATCATGTTCATAGATTTAGAGTGTGCTTAGTTAGTGACCTTTTGTTACAGTTTATTATAATTAGATAAGGTTTAGTTTAGTGTGTGAAATAGCAGCTATCTTTATTACTATAGTAAGTGTGCTTAGCATTTAATATTGTGTGCCTTTAGACAGTGATTTATGTCACAAATTAATACTTCATCTATGTTTAGATAAATGTGTGTGTGTGTGTGTGTGTGTGTGTGTGTGTGTGTGTGTGTGTGTATTTTTCTAAGGGCTTTTTGATTGTGTTACTTTTTAAATTTTCAGAGTCTTCAATTTGATAGTAATCTTTTTTGATACTGTGTTTGGTACAATATGGCTGACCAAGACAAATATCCTAAGTCAGGATTTAAAAAAGTGCCCCAAATATGGCCAGAAAATGTCTGTCACTGACAGTCATGTCAACTGTGTGTATTGTTTAGGAGCATTACATTTATAGGATAGCTGCTCCATATGCCATTCTTTCTCTTCCAGGGTTATCCAGCAGAGAAAGAGGAAGTTGATTGATAGAGGTTTGCTGAAACCCTCTTTCCAAGAAGCTTTGAGTGACCAAGATGGATCAAGTAAGTCCTCAAAGTCTTCTAAGACTTCTGAGAGTAAAAAATACAAAATGTCTTCGATGTCGGCTCCACAGACATTGGCGCCAACCATCTTATCTTTATGGAGCTGGTCCCCAGTCCTGGAACCGGTATCCAAAATACCTGTCTCCTTTGTTACAGTCAGTACCACCTTCAATCCATTCATCTCGGCCTTCTATTAGCCTTTCAGATTTGGATGTGGATCGTGTGGTGCAGAAGCTTTTACAGGCACCGGCCTTTGCAAAATTTTTATCGGCTCCAACCCAAGTGGCTTCAGAGGTGAAGACCCTTATGCCAGCTACAACTCTTCATCTTCGGAGCCGGAGAAGTCAGACTTGTTGATCATGGAGTCTTTGGAACTGATGCCTGCTCCAGTGTCTTCGGCTTCATTTACTCTGATGTCCTCAGTGCCGATCGGGGAATCTAGGAGCCGACACTCTGGTCAGGTCCGGAGAGGATAGTCAGACTGACATGTCGGTTCTGACTCTGCCTCTCCAGGCTTTGGCTTGGATGAGCTCGGCTCCTACCTCTGGCTTGGAGCCCACTGTCCCAGTGCCAGGGGTATCGATGGTTTCCTCGGATCCATTGGTCCCTTTGCATCGGAGCAGGGGTGCCTTCGAAGCCATGAGGAGAGTTATGTTTTCTAAGACATCCTCGACCTCGGGTCCGGCTTCATCCTCCCCAAAAGCACCTGTGTCTGCTTCTGTTTCACAGATCCTGGCCAAGCGTAGAGATCCAGAGCTTCAGGAAGCCCCATTTGGTGGCCCATTCTCTTCTGAGACCTCACCAGAAGCTCCTACTGATGAGGTTTCCAGGAAGAGAGTTTGTAAGGGGAAACATCTAGACTCCTCACAGGAGTTCCTGACATCAGATACTGACTTGGATGAATCAGAAGGGTCCCCATGGTCTCCCTCTGAGGATATCTCATTTGCTGAGATACTAGAAATCCTTAGGCAGAGGGATGACTGGCAGTCCACAAACCCTACTGAAGATGAGTCAGTTCTCCTGAAGGCTTTCGGGTCTCAGCCCTCCACCTCTTGGGTGTCTCCAACCATCGATGAGCTTATACAGCTGGTCTCACGAAGGGCGTGGGAGTCTCTGGACACCATGGAGCCTGTCCCTAGGAGGCCTAATACATTTATCTTTGCTCCCCAAGACAAATCTTTTCTGACCAAGGGTGTGCCAGTTGATGCCATGGTGGTGGTGGTGGCAGCCATCAAAAAGGAAATTTCAGAAATTTCCTATTCTATCCATCCTCCTAACGGAGATTCCAGGATCATGGATAGATATGGGAAGCCTACTTATAGTTCAGTGACTTTTGCACTCCATTCACTCAACTACCTAACCCATTTCACAAAACTACAATGGGAGATGCTCTTCAGGGTGCAGTAGCTGCAGGAGCTTCAATCAAAGTTGCCTCCCAGCTTGCGACCCTCAACTCCATTATTAACTTGCCCATGCGCCTCATTTTGTATGCAGCTGATGGAATGAGAAGGGCAGAGCGTACAGAAATTGCTCTTAGGAGACACTCCTGGATGCGCTTGTGTTCCTTCGTGGAGCCCTTCAAGTCATCCTTTGTGAATACCCCTTTTGATGGCTCTTTCCTTTTCAGGCCCAAAGTTAAGGTGTGAGCAGGAAGGAAAGACTCTGTCTGCTGTCAGAGTCCATTTTTCCACTCCTACCAGACCCTGCCTCAAGGGTCAAAGGGGAGGGAAAATGTGGTTCAAAAACCCAAGGAGCCTTTCAGGGCACACGTGGTGAACCGCCAATGACAACTGGGTCCAAAGTATCATTTCCAGAGGATACTTCAATCCTTTCACTACACCCCCTCCACCGACAAGGAAAATCCGGGATGTTCTCCCCAGTTACAGGGAACAGGCAACAGTAGAGGTCCAAAAGTTGCTAAGAAAAAGAGTCATCCAACAAGTCCCAGCAGACCAGACAGGATCCAGAACTTACTCAAGATTCTTTTTAGTTCCAAAAAAGACAGGGGACTGGAGACCTATATTGGACCTCAGTAGGCTAAACAAATCTGTCAAAAAAGAAAAGTTTCAGATGGTCATGCTTCAGTCAATACTTCCCTATTTTTACGGAAAGACAATTGGATGTGCTAGATAAATCTCCAGGATGCGTACTACCACATAAAGATGGCCAGACCATCCAGGGATCATCTGCGCTTCCAGCTGGGAGCCAATCACTACCAGTTTTGAGCCCTGCCCTTTGGTCTCACTACAGCCCCCAGAGTGTTTACCAAATGTATGGCAGTGGTCACGGCTCACCTGAGATGTTTAGGATTCCAGGTGTTTCCGTACCTAGATGATTGGCTCCTCTCCGCCACCACCAGGCATCAAGTCATTCAAGCCAGGGACTCCACTCTGTCACTCTGCAACCAGCTGGGCATTACAGTAAACTCAGAAAAACTTGCCTTGTCACCATCGCAACATACCATTTTTGTTGGTGCAGAACTGGAGACCACCACCACCACCACACTAAGACTTTCAGTAGAAAGAGTCTTACTACTCCGTCAGCAGGTCCACAATCTGATATCTAAAAACAAGGCTCCAGAAGTTCTAAAGTTGTTGGGTATGATGGCAGCTGCAATTCTGGCAATACCTCTGGGTCGCATGCACGTGCAGATACTGCAATGGCTGTCGTTCACTCAATGGTCTTACCAAGAGCTCCCCATGTCTCACCAGATAATGATCACAAACTCTTGCAAAAAGCATCATCAATGGTGGTTGACCTCACTTCATGTCACAATAGGTTGTCCCTTTGTTTTACCTCCACCAGCGGCCACATTGACCATGGACACTTCCCTGATAGGGTGGGGGGGGGGCATTTTCAAGGAAGGACAGCCCAGGGCACATGGCCCGATCAAGAGACACATCTGCATATCAATGTCCTAGAGATGAGAGCAGTACTTTTGGCATTGCAGTACTTACAGGACTCTTTTTCTCTGGGTACAGTTGAGATTCAGACAGACAACATATCAGTGGTCTGGTACTTGAACAAACAAGGAGGAACCAGGTCATATCCCCTTTGTTGCGAGGCCCTAAGATTATGGCAGTGGGCTATATCCACCCAGCGCTTTCTGTTAGCAATGCACATCCCAGGGAAATTCAGTGTGATAGCAGACAAGCTGAGCAGCACAATTTTGTTGCCCCACAAGTGGTCCCTCAAGAAAGAAATAGCGGACAGGATATTCCGCAGGTGGGGCCAGCCTTGCTGCAACCTTTTTTGCCAGTCACATGAACATGAAATGCAGAAGCTACTTTGCCCTGATTCCCCCTCTGGGAGAAGCCCTAAGGGAAGCACTCATTCATGATCGGCCTCCGGGTCTCCTCTATGCATTCCCACCAATCCCATTGATAACCAAGGTATTACAGAAAGCAAAAGCCCTGCGAAGGACCATTATTCTAATAGCTCCCTATTGGCCTCATCAGATTTTGTTCCCCTTCCTTCGACTTCATCTTTTGGAGGACCTTTGGATTCTGGACCCAGTTCTAGACCTTCTGATGCACTCGTAGGGGGAACTTTATCCCTCTCTGCAGTCCCTGAAGCTGACAGCTTGGCTGCTCCAATTCCCATCATAGCCAGGTTCCATAACCTTTCCAATGAGACAAAGCAGATTCTCTTATCCTCCCATAAATCTTCCACAAGGAAGCTATACCTTAGCAAATGGATAAAATTTTCTATATGGGCCTCTAAAAACAATATTGATCCTTACCAAGCCCCTATGGCCTCCATTTTAGAGTTCTTGACTATGATTTTCAACAAAGGAGCTGCAGCAGTAACAGTTTGAGTTCAGCTTGCTGCCATTTCTAATTTTCATCTTGGATTTGAAGGTTTGAATATTATGTCACACTAATTATCTGAAGCCTTTCTCAAAGGGACATCTCAGACCACCTGTGAAATCTCTCCCTATTCCCCATGGAATCTAAAGTTTATGCTTTCCTGCATTATTCTTCCTCCATTTGAACCAGCTTCCTCATGTGATCTAAAATTTTTGTCATGAAAGACTATCTTTTTTGTAGCTATTACTTCTGCATGCAGAGTGTCAGAGCTTCACGCCTTGTCCATCAAGCCTCCTTATTTGATTTTCCGTGCTGACAGAGTCTCGCTTCGAACAAACCCCTCCTTTTGCCTAAGGTTTGCACTGAAACTAATCTTAATCAAATTATTGATTTGCCAGTTTTCTTCCCCAATCTCTCCAGCAATCTAGACTACATGCTGTGCAAACTTGATGTTCACAGACAGCTCAGATTCTACTTGGATAGAACAAAAGATTTTAGGAAATCTGAACAGCTTTTTGTTTCCTTTTCAGACTCCAGGAAAGGTATGCCAGTGGCTAAAACAACTCTGTCTAAATGGTTATCTGATTGTATCACATTTGCTTATTCAGCTGCAAATATGGCCTTACAACACAAAATTATGGCTCACTCAAGCAGAGCAGTTTCTATATCCTCTGCCTTTACTGCCAGACTTTCTATTGATAACATTTGTGCAGCAGCCACTTGGTCAAGACCTCATACCTGTAGCACTCATTACAGAGTTGACAGGGCCTCTTTTGGGTCTACTGTCCTGGAAAACATACTCCCGTGAGCTACCCGAGACAGATGGTGCTTGGGATGCTACCCATCTGTAAGAATGAATGGCGAGATAGAACTTCACATAAAGACGTTATGTACTTACCATAATGTTCCATGTGAGTTATTTATCTTGCCTTCATTCTTACCTCCCTCCCTCCTAGGCTTTTAGAAGACCGAGATGCTGGATCCTTCCTGGTTGCTTAACCCTTCTATACTTTCTCTTATGAAGTGATAGAATGACATATGGTATTATTGTACGCAGCAAACAAGATCTGAGGTAACTCTAGGTGCATCATGGGATAGGGACTTGGCCTTGAGCTATTTGAAGACCTCGAGCTTTGTAGTAGGCCAACTCAGAGCCGAGGGATTGGTTCCAAACCCATCTGTAAGAATGAAGGCGAGATGAACAGCTCACATGGAACGTTTTGGTAAGTACATAACTTCTTTATTGGTCTGATGAATCAACTGTTTATGTTGCGAAAGCGCTCACCAACTTTTATTATTTTTATAATTTTATTAAATATTTTTAGCCTTGGAATGTGTGTTGGTCTCACTCTTTGCAACTTTTAATAAATGTTGAGTGATATGATACGGTGTGCCAGATTATGTTGGATGGGCAGGGATTGTGCTTCATTATTGTTTAAACTGACATTCATATGACTGTGCTTTCCCTTTTCTAACCACTGTGACCTTAGAGAATAACTGAGGCTGTCCATGTTGTCCCATGGGCTGCTGGGGATTGCTGAAGACTGCTGCAAGCCCTGCAGCTGTCTGCAATGTGTTCATGACTACACAGGGCCTGGTTACAAGGATAAGTTGCCTTACACATTCATGTATTAATACAGTTGATGGGCATAAGCATAAAAGGGCCTAATTTGTATACAAAATACATAAATGACCCTGAGCTTACATGAATAAGTTTATCACCACCATATTAACTTGATTCCTGGGGTTAGAATGCAAATGATTCAGGAAAATGCCGACTTTGTAAAGTAAGTAATAAATATTAATATTACAAACACTTCAGAATGATAGATTAAGGGTTTACTTGAAGAAATGTGTACTTTACTGATGTGGTGGTCAGATTTTTATGATTTATGTAAATAGTAAAAAAAAATGTCATTTATAAATGGAAATTCATTACAATAGCAATGGACATACATAATGAGCACCGAGAAAGCTGTTTATTTTGGTGTCATTAGTGATTATGCACACGTGGTAGAATTAAATACCTTGACTGTGGAGTAAGTCAATTTTTAAGAATGTTCTGTTGGCAGAACATACATGGTGCTTTACTCAGTATTTCTGAGTATCAGCCCTTAATGAGAAATGATGGCATGAATATAGGACAGGGGTAAGGGAAGGATACACATCTGTTAACAAAGTGCCTGCCTTTGTTTATTAATTTCTCCAAGTTTTTTGGGTTTCTAATACCATGGCAAGAATAGACCCCATTCCTAAGTCAAAGTATGATTAAAGTTCATGAAGTTAGTAATGTTTAAATCTTTGTCAGCCAGAAGTGCTCTTCACAGCACCCGCACTGTGCCCAGTGATGACGTCCTCTGCAATTCATATGGAGTTATATGGCTCAGTAACATATATAATTATGATTGTAAATTATTTTTTTAAGATCCGTTGCTCCTACTGTAACTGCCTGGGTATCTTTCTTAACCATTGCAATTGTTTCTGCTTGCAAATCGTGGCATTTTATGACTTTGTGTCTCTCTTTACGGCAGACACTGTAGTCACTGTATGTAGCAGTTTCAATAAGCAATGCTATTTCTGTCTTCTTTTCATGGACTACTGCATCTGGTTTTCTTGCATCTATTTTTTGAACTGTTGGTAATAGATGACCCCACATGATATAAACTTCATTTTCTATGATGCTTTGTGGATCATGTTTCTAGTTCTTTCAGCTACTTCAGTATTTTAATGTTTGCACAATCCTCAGTGCAACAGACTTGCCACAGTGTTATGCCTTTCAGTGTACAATCCTTCTACCATTAGTATATCACAGCCAGCAACAAGATGTGCAACTGTTTCCAATTCTGTTTTACAAAATCTACATTTGTCTGTTTCTCCCA
Organism: Protopterus annectens; assembly: GCF_019279795.1. Classification (NCBI taxonomy): domain Eukaryota; kingdom Metazoa; phylum Chordata; order Ceratodontiformes; family Protopteridae; genus Protopterus; species Protopterus annectens. The sequence goes on along the minus strand of NC_056726.1, from coordinate 566,319,054 downwards.
CATGTTCAATGGACTTTTAAAACCAACGTGTATATAGTCCATTATATTGGGCTGCCAATATTAACCTTTCATCTTTTGGTTTAAATTCACCTCTCCTTAACTGTTCCTGCATCCGTTCCTGATCAACATAAGGTTGTTCCAAGAGTTTTCTATACTTGCAACTATATTTATGCATTTTCCACATTTCTTGCCTTCTCATCTGATCCTTCACTTTACATTATTTCTTTTGTTTTTGGCACATTCAGTTGCTGCCTGATTTTTATTTACTTCTGGTTTGATTTCCATTCCCACTGAGTGCTGATATGCTTTTGCTAAACTAAGCAGGGAAGTCATCTTAAGACTTATTCTACTCATGTTTCAAAGCTTTCACTATGCTTGGGTCTTGTGAGGTCAGCAATTATGTATGCAGTCCTATGACTGCAGATCTATACATGTAGTCAATTTTGAGGGGGGAACCATATGTTCTTCAGTACAGGTAATGTATATTCTTGGTATGCACTGATTTTTATAAATCATTTGATGACCATGAAGCATTCTTCTTGTTTTCCTGTTCAATCTACCCAACACCTTTTGAGGTCAGTCACTCACTCCAAAACTAAATTAGGACATGAAGAGCAAATCGGTTTATAGTTTCTACTTTGTTCCTAGATGTCAGTGCAGTTTTCAGTATTAATTTAAGTCTTCTAAAATATTCCATATTAAGTTTTATTCACATTTGTTAATGTTTTATTTTTGATCCTGCATCAGTTCCCAAATATTTATACACCCCGTCTTGCTCAAGGTTCAAAGGTTCATAGATTGGTACTAGGCTAACTGCCCTTGTGGGCCATTTTAAGTCCAGCCAATCACCTTATGTAAGAATCAAATCCTGGACCTTGTGTTTGTAAGGTAAGCATGTTAACCTCTATGCCAGCTTCCTATATTAGTCCTTTTTATATCACATTTCTGTCCCAAACGGATGTTTGATTGGTACTGCAGCTTTCCTGCTTTAAAGTTTGCTTTTGCATATGTATCAAGACCAAATGACATTCTTATGTAATCTGAAAAAGTTTTGACCACTTGCAGTTGTGCTCTCAGTTCCTCATCTCATGAACTATACAGTTTTAAATCATCTACAAAAAGATGATGGGACATCTTTGCACTTTATTTTCTGGGAGCAAAATTATAGCCATCACCTAATCTGTCAATTAGACAGCTGGTTAAAGGCAAGACAAAAAGAGCAGAGTTGACCGAGAGTCGCCTAGGAATATCCCCCTTTGAATTTTTATCCCTGGAATAATAATTTGTTCTTTATCATGGCTTAACTGTGAAGTGGTTTTCCACTGTTTCATGGTTGCTGTAATGTAATCAATCAGTGCAGGGTGCATCTTATACATTTTTAAGCACTCCTTTATCCATGAATGTGGGATACTGTCAAATGTTTTTTTTGTAGTTTATCCATGCCAGATTCTTCCCCTTTTTACAGTTCTCTGTTATGACTTTAACATCAAGTGATCCTTTGTTTAATATGACTTTCTTTTATTACCCTTTTGTTCTATTGCCATACTTGAGTTTTCTTCTAAATGACTATAAACTCTGTCAGCATCAATTCCAGTGTATAGTTTATATGTCTTTGGAAGGCAATATATTGGTCTATAGTTTTTAGGATAGCTTTCAGATTCCCTCATAAGTAGGAGTATTGTTTTTCCTGTTGTTAACTAGGCTGGTGTATGTTCAGTGTATGCATATAAATAGTTCTTACTTATGGCTAAATCTTTATGTAAAGATGTTAATACTTTTAAGCAGAAGTTGGGTACTGTATCTGGGCATGGGGTTTTCCAGTAAGGAGTTTTTTCTTAACTTTGTTTCAGTCTCTCTGGTTGTTACTTCATCCCATTTCATATCCTGTGCATTTGAACATCATATTCTTTCCTTTAATTCTTCTATCCATTTAGCATCTTTGTTATGTTCCACAGGATCTTCATAGATATTTCTCCAAAATGTATCTATTACTTCTTTTTTTGGTAGTGTTTTAGTTCGTTTTGCCTTGTTTCTCAATTCTCTATAAAGCTTTTGTGGGTCATCAAATAGCTTATTTTGTACTTTTCCTTTATATTTTATCTGCATATCTTCTAACTTTTCTTTGCCTGTGCTGATATTTTAGTTTATTATTTGCAATAGTGCATGATAGATCCTGGTCTGTTCTGATACTGCGCATTGCTTTTATCATGTCTATCTTTCTGAGAACTTTTGTTGATCTGTACCCTCTTCTATAGTCTTCTAATAGTGACTTTTCTTGTCTTAATTGCTTTGTAGTTTTCTCTTTTCTATAGTTCCATGATAGCATTCAATTTATCCCTTTCTTTTCCCTTACTACCCTATGTTTTTGTGGTAAGACTTTATCTGTTATTAATTTAGCTGCACAGAAATATATTCTATTTTCTTCTGTATATCACATGAATTTCTATGGACACTCCTAATTACTGTGTTCATTTATTTTATCAAACTTCTAACTTTTTGGGTTTTATTGACTTTCTGTAGTCTGTTTCTTTCATTGATCTTAATATATCTGTCCATCTGTATTAAATCAAGTAACTCTTCTCTTGGATCATTTTCTTCTAAACTGAGGGCACATTCTTTGTTCTCCCTTTCTTGTGGGCATTCTGTAGATAATTCTACAGCATCTTCCTGTGACACATTTTCTTTGGTTTCGTCCTGTGTCAACCATTGCTCTTTTATATGGGAACACACTGGCCTTATCACCCCACAGCATTGGCTGCATCAAAGTTATCACAGTTGCTAAACTAAGCAGGGAAGTCAATTTGGGATGTTCTGCTCAGGTCACTCCAAAGCAAATACAAATATGACTCAGTCATTGTACATGCTGGTGTGAATGACCTGAGACGTACCTCCCTGGACTACATGAAAAGAGACATAGAGGAGCTCTCTGATCATGTAGCCCAGGCTGGCATGACCCTGACCTTGAGCAGAATCTTGCCCTCACCTAGAATGATGCCACAGTACAAAGACAAAATGATCGATTTTAACAATTGGCTAAAATTTTGGTGTCATTCAAAGGGGATCCAGTGTCTGTCAGCCTGGGATGACATGCTCGACATGCCACGTTGCTTCGCTAGGGACGGCTTGCACCTGTCACCACTTGCCACTCCCATAGTGCCTTTTTTAGGCAAGGCTCAAAAGTCAAACCCACCCCATAGACAGCACAAGGAACAAGAAACTAAGGGTAATGCTGCTAAACGCCAGAAGTCTTAACCTCAAGATGCATGCACTCGAAGTTCTCCTCAGTATGGAGAACATTGATATCTGTGCAGTGACAGAAACCTGGTTCAAGGTTCCAGAGAGCACCCCAGCACTACCAGGCTATACCTCATATCATGCTTTTCGGCTACAAAACCTGGACCGAACCACAAAAGGAGGGGGAGTTTCCATATTTATCAAGGATATCCACACCTCCAGGTTAGTGGCATTGCACGAAGTATCGGAGACCATCCATGTGCAACTAACAGTGGGCAAGACTGCTTTTCAGTTTATAGCATCCTACAGACCACCCTCTGCAAGTCAGGAATCCCACTTGGCTTTCCTGAAAACATTGGAGAATATGAAGATTTCTCCGAACACCATTATATTGGGCGACTTCAACTACCCAAACATTGACTGGGAACACGCCCCAGCACCTTAGCCCAAATGTTCCTGGAAATTATAAACTCAAATGCTATGGAACAACTAGTCACCACTCCCACAAGAGGGGACAACATACTAGACCTGATCATTACCAACATGGGGACTCTATGCTCCACACCAGAAGTATATCCCTCATTGGTAAGATCAGACCATAAATTAATTTCACTGGATGTCCACATCCCGACCCCACCCCCAGCCCAGAAAACCACAGTGAAAAACTTCTCAAAAGCGAACTTCTCACTTCTCAAAACCGAAGTGGAATCCTTCAAGGCCCCAGGGCCAGTGGAAACTACGGCCCAAACTGCAGAATCCTATATAAACGCATTCTACGGACATCTCCAGGAATGCATGGATCATGCTATCCCAAACAAAACCAAGACCCAATCATCCAAAGGCAGGCGTCCAGTCTGGTGGACCCCTGCCATAAATAAACTGTACAACAGAAGGTGGAAGCTACTACATGATAGAGCAAAATCCCTAATAGGGAAGGCATCTCTGATCAGTACTAGCAAAAAATTATGATCCCTCATAAAATCCTCCAAGGCCAGCTTCGAGAGAAAAATTGCACAGGACACCAAAGACAATCATAAGGCTTTTTTCAGTTATGTTAGAAACCTGGGATGCAACTCCCAGACTTGTTCTGAGTTGATTCTAAACGACAAAAAATACACTGAACCCACAGACATCGCCAATATCCTGGCAGACAGGTTCAGTGCAGACCCCCAAAAGAGCAAGTATCTATCCCGGCAGAGGGCTGCCTCCCAAACATCTCTGATGCTCAGGTGAAGGCTGCCCTCTCCAAAGCAAAACACACTGCTTCCATGGGACTAGATGGCGTCCCAGGTTGCGTCCTACATGAACTCCAAGAGGAACTAATCCCTCAAATAAAACAGCTATACAATCTCAGCCTCACTACAGGATATGTGCCCACAGAATGGCGTACAGCAACAGTGGTCCCACTCCACAAAGGTAGAGCTTCTACGGACCCTGGAAACTATCGCCCCATAAGCCTAACTAGCTTAGTCTGCAAGGCTATGGAGAGGATCATCATGGAGCTCATAAACAAAGACATTGGGGACATACAGACACTAGATCCTACCCAGTTCGGCTTTGTCAAGGGCAGATCCTGCCTTTTGAACCTGGTTGACTTCTTCAAAACAGTCACCAAAGCCATAGATGAAGGGAAGGTAGTCCACACAGCCTATCTGGACCTTGCAAAGGCATTTGACACAATACCCCACTCAGGCATCATAGATAAGCTATCCAGCTTAAATATAAACCCTATGTCACAAGATGGGTCGCAAACTGGCTCAAAGACAGAACCCACAGAGTGAGAGTTGCTGGAGCCATGTCAGACTCGAAACCGGTCACAAGTGGCATCCCACAGGGTTCTGTCCTGGGACCACTCTTGTTCGGTATATACTTTTCCGAGGTACAGGCAAACGTGGGAGGACTATGGCTCACCAAGTTCGCAGACGACTGCAAACTGGGCACCATAATCAACTCTCCAGCTGACACAAATATCCTTCAAAAAGGTCTCACAGAGACAGATAACTGGTGCCAGCGCCATGGTTTAAAGCTAAATGCCAAAAAATGTATAGTCATACCCTTTGGCAAAAACAATGTGCCCACAAATTACCCATTAAGTACAGAGAAAGTTATTAGGGACCTGGGGACCTAAGTTGATAGCAATCTATCCTTTGAAAACCACATTGCCAAAGTGATTAGAAAGTCCATCTACATAGCCCACCTCATCACGAAGGGTTTCACATCTAGATCAAGAGAGGTAATCTTGCACCTTTATTCATCCCTCATCAGGCCCATCATAGAATACAATGCCCCTTTTGGGATGTACCTTACACCTGCAGCAATTAGAAAGACCCCAAAAGTATCTCACCAAGAGGATCAAGGGTCTCAAACAGATGCCATATGCTGCTCGGTTAAAAAAACTCCAGCTCTACACAGTTGCATACCGCCTACTTTGAGGCGATCTATGCCTGACATACAAAGCTATATCAAATCCAGAATTAATGGACATGCTCCACCTCAGTAAATCTAAATCCCTTAGAGCCACACGCTCGAGGGACTTGAACCTCAGCACAGAAATAAATAGAACTTGCTGGAGGGACAGGTTCATAACCCAGAGGCTCCCTTCGCTCTGGAATAGAATTCCAGTTCATGTGAGGCAGAGCATCTCACTGAATCTCTTCAAGAAGAATCTCGATAGGTGGATGGGGGATCGTAGGTTTGTCCCAGGGATTACTCCCGTGTCACTATTAGACAGAGGCGCACAGTAAACTAAACCTTAAAAAGGGCACAGTATACTCAAATCAAGGGGTGCCGTAAGCCATACAGAATCGGGCTAGGCTTATAATTGCCCCAGGGCAGATAGCCTAGTATGAACCTATGAACCTTGCTGTGCAACTCCAACTGACAATATGTACTGGTTTCCTATGGAAGGCTTGAAAGTATCTTCATCTGGCAATGGATCAGATGTTTCTCACTTCATTAGTTTCGACTTAATTAGGAGCTCCTTTGCTCTATCCTGCTGTGATATTTTTTGGGTTAGATTTTCTACACTAAATCCTTCACTTCGCAAGTAAGCCATAACCTCAGTTTCTATTTCTTTAACTTCTGGAATACTTTTCCTGTTTATTTTCTTATTTTTTTTTTGTATTGTAAAATGTTCCATGTCTTGATGCCTTTGCCTATATTTCTCTCCAAATATCTGTGGTGCTGCTGTTTTGCCTTATTAATTTCTCCAAATATTTTGGGTTTCTAATACCATAATAGGAATGGACCCCATTCCTAAGTCAAAGTATGATTAAAGTGCATGAAATAAGTATTGTTTCAATCTGTGATGTCAGGCAGAAGTGCTCTTCACAGCATCCACAATGTGCCCAGTAATGACACCTTCTGGAGTTCATACAAAGCTACATGTATCGGTAACACATCTAAATACGATTGTGGATTACTTTTTATAAGACCCGTTGCTCCTACCACTGTTGGAACTGCCTGGATATCTTTCTTCCACATTGGTCTAATTTCTGGCTGCAAATCCTGATATTTTATGACTTTGTGTCTCTCTGTACACAAGACATTGCCGTCACTGGGTGAAGCAATTTCAGTGATCAATGCTACTTTTGTCTTCTTTTCATGGACCACTATTTCTGGTTTTCTCACATCTGTCTTTTGAACTGTTGGTAATAGGTGATCCCATGCAATATACACTTTATTGGGTCTGTATCACAACATCGAAGTGTCAAAACTTTGAATGTCATAACATCGAACCCAAAACCACGAAAGCTGAAAACTCAGAAGACTTGAGAACAGCAATTTTTTTCCCTGGGGGAAAAAAATTGATCTTCCAGTACAAAACGCAAAGCACATGAACACTACAAACTATTTCTAATGTGGGGGGCTTCACCCCCTCCACACACCCCAACATGGGGGGCTATGCCCCCCTCCCCCTACTTAAATATACCAATTCAGAGATCGCACCACAGTGGAGGAAATAGCGAAGCCACAGAAATGGCCCACCAAATTCTTTCCCTGGGAAAGAAATTGATGTTCTGTGGCTTCGATATTTTCTGTCCTTGGACTTTCAAGTTCGAGGTTTTGGTATTCGAACTTATCAGCATTCGAAGTTTTGATATACTCCCCACTTCATCATTTTCTATGATGCTTTGTGGCTCATGTTTCCAGTGTTTTTCAGCTACTACAGTATTGTAATGTTTGCACAAACCCCAGTGTAACAGTCTTGCCACATTATTATAGCTTTTGGCATAAAGTCCTTCTGCCATTAGTATGTCACAACCAGCAGCAAAGTGTGCAACTGTTTCCAATTCTGTTTTACAAAACCTACATTTGTCTGTTTCTCCCACATGTTCAATGGGCTTTGTAAACCACTATGTATGTACCCCACTGTCTTTGGCCACCAATATTAACTTTTCATCCTTTGCTTTGAATTTGCCTCTCCTTAACCATTCCTGCATTCAATCCTGATCAACCTGAGATTGTTCCAAGAGCTTTCTGTCAGGTGAAGGATCAGATGAGAAGGCAAGAAATGTGGAAAATGCATAAATATAGTTGCCTTACAGTGTGAATGTGCTCATGATAATGGAAACATTAGTTCAACACCATCTTAGTTTGCTGGATTGAGACTCTGCATTTGTGTGCAAATATCAGTCTTGTGCTACCTAACCTCTGTTTTTGTACTCAGAATGTTTCATTTATTTGTGATGAAAACATGAATGTGTTCATTGCTGTGTTGTTTGATTGATGGTTACTTCAACATTTTTAGTGTATTATTTTGATGTGTTATTTTAGGTGAGGTAAAGATGCAAAACCATGGATTAAGACAGAGAAAGAATGATTTTAGTTATGAGGAGAACTGCATCCTCATGGCAGTACTTAGAACATAAGGCCAACATCTTCTTGGAAAAGAGGGACCAAACAAGCTGAGCAGGGAATGGCCTGGAATCAAATGGTTACGGATATTAATGCTATTGGTGTAAAGAACCAAACAGTAACACAGTACAAGAATAGGGCAAATAACAGGGTAGGACATGCTAGAGCCAAGGTAAGGCAAAATGCAGTTTTCCTTAGCAGTATGGGGGAAACTAATACACGTATCCCTTTAACACCAAATGAGGAATACCTCTTCTGCATTCATGGAGATGACTGTGACAAAGAAGATTATGGGACTGCCATTGTCCTAGGTGATGTGGACACTGGGTATTACCAACAACTGCAGCAGCAACAGGTTTGTTCAGGAAGGTTGATTTAAAAACAGTAGCATATATTTAGATAGAAAATTGAATGCTGGCATCTAGGTCCTAGGAAGTCATTGTTCCACTGTATTCGTCATTCATTAGACCTGTCATCAAGTACAATGCCCACTTTATTAGATACCTAACCAGGCATATCCAACAACTGGAGCATCTACAAAGGTTCCTCACTAAAAGAATACAAGGCTTAAGTAAAATGTCCTATGCAGACTGCCTCAAGGCCCTATCCCATGGATTCTGTCTCCTACAGGCTTTTGAGGGGAGATCTATGCCTGGCGTACAGGGCATTGTTAGACCCTACACTGATGGACCTCCTGCATATCCACAAAATAAAAAGCACCAGAATTACCTGTTCTAAAGACTTAAACCTTGCCTGTAATATGAATAGGACCTGCTGGAGAGGCAGGTATGTATCTCTAAGACTGACCCATCTCTGGAACATGCTTCTATCCATGTGAAGCAGAGTTCCTCCCTAACCCAATTCAAGTGCAACTTGGGCAGTTGGCTGGAGAACAAGAGATTCATCCCTGGCATGGCACCTGTGTCTTTAATGGACACAGGCAACCTGTAAGTGGTTCATCTCCCAGGCCCCTGCTTGTAAATGTTTCATCTTCCAAGCACCTACTTACACTTATCAAGGGTAACAGAACTTGTCAGAAATTTGAGATGCATGGCTAGGCTTAAAAAGGCCCTTGTGGTCATTAGCCTAGTAAACACCTATGAACCGGGAATGATTACATGTAATAATACATGACAATTACTATTATCAGGTGAACCCACCATTTATGCACACAATGCCAATGAAGGCAGTGTGCATGGTAAGTGTTCATACCTCCTTACTCAGCATTTAGTAGTAAATGCTACTTTTTTTATTAGTAATGTATTTAATTCATTTTCTTACGGGGTCAGTAACAGAAACAAATAGTTTCCCTATCCCAATACATTTGGAGGATCTCAGCAGTAGAATGCCATTTAATGGCAGGATCTCACACTCTGTCAATCAATTATGTCCTATCTTTACAAAAAAGAAAATGCTAACTTGAATGTTATGGTTCATAGATCTGGACTAGATGCCACCTCTTTATCTGTGTAGCTGTATCCCATGCATATGCCTGCTGTATGGGGTCCCTTACTACTGCTGCTGACTGGTCATAATTACTCACATTTGGGAGAAGAACTGGGACCTGCAGTGACAGCATGGGTCTCTTCACCACCAGACCAACACATGATCATACTATGCAGAATCAACAGGCAGTAAACATTCTGCAAGCAGTAACTGAGACATACCAAATGGCACCGTCAGACTCATTCAGGCCTCTGTATCTAGATTCAGCATTCCAAAGACTGTTTCAATGACAATACAAGTCTGGGACAGGGTTGTGTTAGGGTCCCTATTAATTTGACAAAACTTTAGCTTGTTGAACTACAAAAGATCGACAGCTAAAGATCGAAATGTCCAAACCGTGAGCGATCAGTTAAGCAAATTTTTTCCCAAGGAAAGAATTTGCTTGGCCATTATGCAAAACAAAAACCTTTCAACCTAGTGGGGGGCTGTGCCCCCCCCCCAAACAAAATATACTAACTCCGAGATCACTCCACATCGGGGAAAGGGCAAATTCCTGATGAAAAAGTTGCTTAGCTGGCTGTTCGCGGTTTGACTATTTCGATATTTAGCTGTCGATCTTTGTAGTTCGACAAGCTAAAGCTTCATCAAATTAATAGGGACCCTTGAGTTATACCTATATTCAGCAGCTCAACTTGCATTTCTCAGTGGAGTCATGATATCATGAGCCATAGCTCCAGTGGATATACAGCATTACCTGAAAGAAAAGGAAAAAAAAGATTGAGAAAAGGTGTGTGTGTGTGCGTGTGTGTGTGTGCGTGTGTGTGTGTGTGTGTGTGCGTACATAACAAAGAAAAACTGATATTGATATTGTATTCAGGAATACATTTTTCCATGAATGACTACTTAAATAAAAAAAATATTTTTCCACTTACCAACGAGATGAACACTGGGTATCCTACAATGTAGGAAGATGAGGTAGAGTGAGGTAATATACCGCCAGATATGGGAATTGTATGCACTGCCAGGATACTGGGCAGAGATGTTGGTGATTTACCCCCATGCATCACACACAACCTGGCAATTTATGGAATAGTAGCCCTTCCTATTGTAGTAACACAAACTACATGGACCAGATGGGGCCCTAATTGCAACATGGGTACAATATATTGCATAGAGTACCTAAAGGAAGCATACCACCCCATAAAAGGCACTCATAGTCCAGGCTGTGTCCTGAGGTGGGAAATAGAGGTCCTGGTCAGCATATGTCAACAGTACATCCCGGAACTGCTGAAGTATCCTCGAGGCAGAAGCCTGAAAAATATGCAACATGTCCCCAGTCAGTCTCTGTAAGGTCTTAATGGCAAGTATAGTGAGGGCTATACATACCTTAATGTCCACAGGGATAGGAATGCCACACGTTCCTCCTCCCCAGTGTCTCTGTGTAGGCCGTACATACTCAATGAGATCCTTAAAATATTCCTGTCCATTCTAAATGTGTCTTGTATCTCCTGATTATCAAAATTATAGTCTTATTCTCTGTCTATATTTCCTAACCAGTGAGACATTGTACACTGGTGGTTTTAGCTTGGCCAAGAAAAGCAGCTCACACTGGGAAATAGCAAGGCTAGCAACAAGTGACAACATCATCTCAGATTGCAAAGTAGATAGAAAAGGTGCAGTTCTGCATTTTACAATGAGTCTATGGACTGTGCAAAAATGTGTGAAATTCTGACTATAAATTACATATAGCTGGGAGGAGGACTCATTAGCATATGCCATTGTATATCATTTCGCATTTACATCTAATTATAACTTAATTTGCTTAAGGTTATTCACAGCCATCTTGTGTAAGTGTAAATGTTCTCTATGAATCATGCCTTTGCTGCAGAAACCTGTGAAAAGCGTGGATAGATTTATGTATTTGCATAATGACAATGAATGCCACCTTGCTTTTTTATTTTTATGAGCATTTGTATAACACATTAAATGCAATGGTCTTTTAAACAGTAGAATGTCAGATATGTAGACTGCTTAAATACTAAAGCAAAATGCATTTCTTGGTGTGAGCAATTTAGGTATTTATACAAGATGTGTGAACTAACGTCATCCACATCTTATAGGATCTGACATTGCTGCATGCAGTGTGGTGAACTATGCTTTTCAAACATCAGGCTGTTCCTGTGTATTAATAAAATGAATGTCATATTCACATCCCAAGACTGTGACTGCAGTTTTAGTTTGTCTGGCAGCTTGTGTTTCAGATTTCATTGACTAGTGAGTATGTAATATTTATTGAATGTTTGCTTGTCCACTGTAGGTAGTAAGTTTATTTTTCCAGACCATGGCTGGATCTGGAAATCATAGGGGCCATGACAATCAGCACAAGATGAACATCTACTATTTAAGCATATGATTAAGGTATTATAGAGGCAGTGAATGGGGGATTTGGGTTCAGGATCATGATATCCCAGTCATCTATGGATGCAACTGCCATCGCATCCTGTTTGTTTTACATAAAGGGGCGGATTCCAAACGAGTTGCTCTCAGTATAAATCTGCCCTGATTCTGAATGATTTGCTTAGTGTAACTGACTTTAGTGTAAGGCTCATCTATAAACTGGGTGCCAGATTCCAGAACACCTGCTCTGTGTAAGTGGTCGCTTAACATTGAGATAAAGTCTTTTGGAATGGGGCCCAAGTAGGGTTTTGCTAAGAATTACTATTTTTATCACTTTTGAGTTAATGATATTGTTATTAACTTGACTTGTGTGTGGTTGCCAGCATAGCAGTCTGATTTTACATAGTTCAAATGTTCAACATAAATGTGTTATGAATTATGTTACTGGCTAAATAAATCAACTTTGCTCACACATTTTTGTAGGGTTTATTGATTCATTTTATGAATCCTAGTTCGGTTAACTGAAAAGTCGTATGTCAGTAAAAAGTGTGGCTTTAAAAAGTATACAAGTAATCAATGAAGTACTACTTTTTCTTGACCAATTCAAACAAAAAGTTATGCCCCTGAACATTCTCAAGAAAACTTATAAAATCATGTCTGCCCAAGAACAGCTGATACCCTAGTGTACAGTGTATTTTTGTGGAGGAAATTTAAGCTGGGGAGCCAGTAGTCACTGCCTTCTTTGTGCATCTGAAGTTGCTCACCGAGAAATGGGAGTTTCAGTACTGGATACATCAATTCAAATCAAGAAAAGGCACATTTTTGACCAGTTTGTAATGCAGTACATTTTTACCAGTCATCTCCTATTAGTAGCTAAAAACACATCATGTTATAGTTAAGCATGTCATGTTATAATTGTGTGTTTGTTTGCTACTTGTCTCCACCACTGATGTCCGTCTTCTAGCTATTTTTCTGCTAGCTTCCCCCATACCCCTGCTAAGATGCCTTGTAATGATCTCTTAAGAACACTATAGTGCATACCACAAAACCTAAAGGCAAGAGCAAAAAAATTGGGACTTTCTTCTGCAGCGGGGAAGGTATTTTAACCAGAGGTGAGCAAAAGCTTGGATGTGAAATAGAACAATCTCTCCTGAGGGCTGAGCCTGCAGTGATGTTATGCAGTTCACACTATAAAGTTGGAGTTGTTTTACCTCTCCTACAGCTGCTAATGATATAGCAACAAACCCAGCCATGGGAACCTCATCTTCCAGACTCTACTGGAATATGCACAAGCTGAGGCAGTACAAGAATGGGAAGAGGTGAGGAGATATTTAACTAATGATAGGGTCAGGAAGGGTGAGGGATGCACAACAGTAGCATAAGAAACTGCTAACCACTTGTGTAGAAGAAAGTACACCATGCATAAGGATTGCACAGTGTACAGGCATTCAGACTTTCACAAGAAAGCATATAATGTTTCCATTTTTACAGAATAATAAGTTCAGAGGTTGTCTAGGAGACCATTAAGGAGCCCAGCCCAGTTTCCCAGTTGCCCCAGAGCACTGTCACATTAAGTCAGTTGCTCCTATTCAGAAAGTAGGTAAATGGGGGCTAAAGGAATGACCCTGTGAACTACAGGAGACCATTAACAGTTTATACCATTAATAATCCATACTTACTGCCATTATTATTTTTTATAAGTAGGATTCAGAGACATGGAGGGCACTAGGTAAGGACAGTGTGCAGAGGTAGGCACAGATGAAATACTCTATGCAATTCAGAGACATAGCCCAGACACTAAACACTGCTGCAGTATATTAACATCGCTGGGGGACTCTGTGATTGCTCCCAATTTGCAGTCATCAGTGATCTTGGTCAGCCACAGGCCATCCAAGTTTACCTGGACTTCTAATAAATACATTCCAAAGAAAGGGACCAACATAGATCCCCACTGTATGCCAGTGGTGACTGGTCTTTTGCTAGAAGTGAAGTCACCCCCCTAAGACAGTATGTGTCCTATCGGTGAGCTAATTAGCTACCCACCTGGTAATGTAGGGGTTAATTCCCAATTGGGAGAATTTCTCTATAATACCTGAGTGGGGGGTTGTGTCAATTGCCTTGGCTAGGTCAAGACAGGTGGTATGCACTGTCTTTCCCTTGTCCAGGGCCTTGGTGAATTTCTCAAAGAAGCTAACCATGTTTAACAGACATGAGCTACCTTTAACAAATCTGAACTGAGTTGGGTGCAGAGTTTGGAGATTACCTATGTCCTTGTTAATAGGGTCCATAATGATTCATTCTATGACCTTGCAGATGAGGCTAGTCAAGCCTGTGGGCTTATAACTCTCAGGGTCAGTTGATGGTCCCCCTTTGTGCAGTGAGTTGCATATCACCACCAGAGGTAACAGTTATTTTATCTCTGCAGACCGAGTTTTGCAAATGGTTCCTTGATAAAGGAGTGAAGCCAGATGTATTTCTTTTGCACTCGCATCTTTTTCAATTTTAAAACATGAGCACAACTAACCAAATATAGGCAAGTACACCATAATGTCTATATATATTGTTTTCAGATTTTGTTCTGTGTAACATAAATGTATTTATTTATTTATTTTACATTTGTTTATTGGGATAGACCAACTAGGCCAGAGGCCTGTTTTCAGCAGAGGCCCAGGGAGAAAAGCTTGAATAAATAAATGTTACTTTCACATGTTTTATCCTAGCTTTAAGCAAAGTGTGTGCATATCTGTATAAAAGGCTGCAATGTAGGTAGTCCCTATATGCTATCATGTTACAGACAAGCAAAAACATTAGTACAAAAAATTATGCTTTTCTATCGTTGGTAAGGTCATAACATTTTTACACCTGAAAGGAACACCTCTTCCAATGAGCGATAGTACTATAACATTGTGATATAAACTGCTGTCCACCTTTGCACTTTGAACAATAGAGAAGCTTCACACCAAAGCATGCCATTAGATTGAGTGGACACTGGGGAATATGAATGAAATACTTGCTCAAATGCCACTTTTGCATAACTCATACATGTCTATACCTTTGCCCTAGGTCATAGTTGAAAATGGTTTTATGAATATTTATTGTGATCCGTTTTAAACTGTATCCTGGACACTCTGTAGACACATTGGTTTGATGCCCTGTGAGTACCTGTATGGTGCATACCTATCTCAGTAGCGATCTGTATTTTCATTTTTATTTTGGTCCTGATATGACACAATTTTAGTGATGTTCGCCTATGCATTGTTAAAACTGAGGCACGCTTCTTTCTGTATTTGGGCATACTCTGGAGATCCATGTAACCACTTATTTTGCATGATCCTCAAAGTACTTCACTTATCAAATGTACTGAACATAGAAGTAATTATAAACCTCATTTACAATTTCAAAAGAACCAGACATCAAGACCATAAATGAATATTTTAATCAAATGTTATTAAACAAAATCTACTTAAAGTTTGTTATTTTATATTATGCATTTATTAAGTCGGCTTTGGAAAACATTTCTTGCTTTTATTTTTTTCTCATATATTTTCTAAATTGAAGACTATATCTCATATTATATTAGTTCAAAGGACATCCAGCATTTTAAGTATGATTTTTAGTTACTCCACAAATACAGACAGAGGAAATAACTTTCTTTCTTCATATTGCCACATGGTTATATAACAGATGAAGATGTTAAGTAAAGTTTCCATAGTTTTCAAATGAATCTAGGTATGTCAGTGCCAGCTGGTAACATAAACTGTATTGTTTCTGTAAATATAAAAAGCATAAAGAAGAATAAATTAATACACTGAATACTAGATGATGCAGCTAACACAGATTTTATATGACTACAAATGTTTTTGTAAAACAGAAGCAAATAATATTGTATTTGATTTAGGATAATGTAAACATAATGTTTCATATGTTTTTGAGTAACTGCAATTTGAAACTAAGATTTGACACAAAAACTGTAATACAATATTTTTATCATTATCTGCTAATTACTATTTGAGTATCAGCAGCACTCCCTGTAATAGGTCCATAGGTGTTTACGAGGTTAACGACTACAAGGGCTTTTTTAAGCCTGTGTATCCCAAATCTCTGACTAGTTCTGATACCCTTGATAAGTGTAAGCAGGGGCTTGGGAGATTAACTATGTACAGGTTACCTGTTTGCATTAGAGAAATAGATGCCAAATTCAGAATGAATTTATGGTTTCCCATCCAATTGTCCAGGTTGCACTTGAATTGGGTTAGGGAGGAACTCTGCTTCACATGGATGGAGAACCTGTTCCATAGACGGTAGTCTCTGGGATACATACCTATCTCTCCAGCAGGTCCTATTTAATATCACAGGCAAGGTTAAAGTCTTTAGAACAGGTAATTCTGGTACTGTTTGTTTTGTGGATATGCAGTAGGTCCATCAGAGTGGGGTCTGACAATGCCCTGTATGCCAGGCATAGATCTCCCCTCAAAAGCCTGGAGGAGACAGAATATAGGGTTAGGGCCATGAGGCGGTCTGCATAGGACATATTACTTACATCCTGTATTCTTTTAGTGAGGAACCTCTATAGACATTCCAATTGTTGGATATGCTTGATTAGGTACATACCAAAGGGGGGCATTGTACTCAGTGATAGGTCTGATGAATGCCGAATACAGTAGAACAATGACTTCCTTGGACTTAGATTCCATACTTTTGTTTTTAAGTTGTGCAACATAGAATGATTTTCTCACCACTATAGACACGTGATGATCAAAGGCTAGATTACTATCTATGTGTGTCCCTAAGTCCCTGACTACTGGGCCAACTCTAAGGGTGTGTTGTCAATATGATAGTTACCAGGGATAGATGACTTCCCAAAGGATACTATTATGCATTTCTTGGCATTTAGTTTTAGTCCATGACTCTGACACCAGTTGTTTGTCTGTGTAAGCCCCTCCTGGAGAACATTTGTGTCGGTATGAGATTCAATGACCGCTCCTAATTTGCAGTCATCTGCAAATTTAGTCAGCCAGAGACCATTGACAATGGCCTTGACTTCTGAGAAGTAAATGCTTAAAAGGAGGGATCAAAGGACTGATCCCTGAGGGACTCCAGTTGTCACTGGCCTCTTTGTAGAGATGGACTCCCCAATTGTAACTTCCTGGTCTTGTCTGTGAGCCACTTGGCTATCCACCGGGTGAGATATGGGTTTGTACCTAACCTCTTGAGTTTGTCAACAATGTCTGAGTGGGATATTGTGTCAAATACCTTGACCAGGTCAAGGTAGGCAGTGTGAACGATTTTGCCCTCATCCATTGCTTTAGTGACCTTCTTAAAGAAGTCCACCAGGTTAATTAGGCATGATCTGCACTTTACAAAACCAAACTGGGTTGGGTCCAGTGTGTGGAGGTTTACTATATCTCTATTGATCATCTCCATGATAATTCTTTCCATGGCTTTACATATAAGACTAGTGAGACTTATGTGTCTGTAGTTTCCAGGGTCTGTAGATGGCCCACTTTTTTGCAGAGGGATGACTGTTGCCTTTCTCCATTCATGAGGCATGAAGCCTGCTTGGAGGCTACAGTTAAATAGTAATTCCAGAGGCCCTGATAGGTCATGTTTCATGCTATTTAGAAGGCATCCTGGGATATTGTCTGGGACCATTGATGCAATGTTCTTGGTCTTAGAAAGAGCATTAACAACCTGTTCCCTAGTTGATAGTAGGGGGAGTTATATTTGATGATATTTCCTGAGGGAAGGTTGAGGAGGTCGATAGAGGAGTAAAGTTGTAACTGAATTTATCAGCCAGGAGGTTTGCTATATCTTTTGGCTCAGTATAGGTGGCTCTATTTACAATGAGCTCTGCACACAATTGTGTATTGCCTTTGAGGTTGTGGGCATGGCCAAAGAATGCTTTGTGGTTGTCCTTGGCCTGGAAGGCCAAACGTAGCTCAAATTTGGCTTTGGTAGACTTTATTTGTCACAAACCAAATTCAACATAAAAATAAAGAATAAATGCCAAACTGGATTCGGTCCAGACCAATGGGTGACACTGAAAAGATACAGTTGCTGAATAGAATAACAAAGTTGCAAAGTATATATTCCAAATTGCAACACTTTATTTAAGCTC
This sequence comes from Protopterus annectens, assembly GCF_019279795.1. Lineage (NCBI taxonomy): Eukaryota > Metazoa > Chordata > Ceratodontiformes > Protopteridae > Protopterus > Protopterus annectens. The sequence goes on along the minus strand of NC_056726.1, from coordinate 566,301,002 downwards.
AATCCACAGGTTTTTCGTCAGCCAAACGCCGACTTCTTCAGAAAACCGGAAAACACTTTTAAAATCAACCACATGGTTTAACTACATCCTAAAATATCACATGATCCCTTCATTTGTTCAAATCAAAAAACCTTAAAATACATTTTAAACGAAGTCGCTAACTCAATACATACGTATAAACCAAGTAAACAAACGAAGCAGTATTTACAAACCCATCAAGAAATAAGGTATAATAAAACTATAAAAAAGGAAATAATAACAACAACATTCCAACTAGAGCCCATTACCCCACACATTACTGATGTTAAATAATCCAGATAAGCTCACCTGGGTGGGCTATTACCAAGGCTCATAGCTCTTGTATTTATAAGTAGAGAACTAACTTTGTTCGCACAAGAATCCACTACTACAGACGAGCCTGAGTAAAATATATATATCCCCTCCCCTGATGTCCATTGCACAGCTACACAAAAAACAAACATATTTCCTTTTTTATAGTTTGCTATTCACAGTATGTACACTGTGTTAGTTGAGGTATTGGAATTTATATTTCTTATGAGATGATTAGACTGTGGTATAGTGTGGGGAACTGGATCAGTGTGTGAAACCAAATTAGCAGGAATAAAAGTTTACTTGGAATGTCTGATGAAGATGCTTAGGAAAAGTTTATTTTTACTTGTGCAATAAACATAATCGGACAGCATGATCCCTTAGATTCCCATGTTACCATTTCCAGTCCTCGTCTCTTTCACTCTTTGTTACAAACTTCTTCACACTAAAAAACGCAACTAAAATGCAAATATAAATATCATTAGCACCCTGGCCGCAAGACTCAATATTACCAGTACCATATTTTTCTCAGTAATGAAGTGGTTTTAGTTTAAAAAAAAAACATGTCACATTCATTCCTTCAGTCAATCCCAGCTTGTTAACTGCATTGAACCTCATCTGCCACATCAGTTCTTGTCTCTCCAATAAGGCTTCTAAATCACCTCCCCTCTTAAAATCCATAGTTACCCTTTCAAAACTGAAAATTTAAATCTCTTAATTTAATCATTTCTTACTATGCTTACCTAGTGCATTTTTTCATCTTCCTGTTTTATAACCCTAACATGCTCTGCTATTCTTTTGCTAAATTTACAGCTGGTCTACCAATGTAGATGCTTTTATGTTTTGCATTATGCATGGTATACAACCTTGTTTGCTTCACAAGTATATCTTTCTTTTATTCCAGTGGTGTTACCAGTTAACAAATTAACCACATAAAGACTACCTACAACCTAAACATGCAAAAGTCCCATTAGTTTTAGGTTTCACCCCTTTATCTGCCTGTCTTTTTAGTGTGCTACCTTTTTCTAAATAATTTTCAATGTTTTTCCCCTTATATCGACACATTTACGTCCATTTTCAACATATAAACTAAAACTCCTGGCCTTTAAGAACATGCTAATGTATTCTCACAATACTCATAACATGATTACTATCAGCAGTAAACTGGATGAGAATTACAACCTTATCAAATTTTTTACTCCTGCAATCATTATCCAAACCCACCTTAGTAACAGGTGCATAAATATCATCTCCAGTTTCCAAAATGTACATAAACCCTGGTGAAATGCATACATAATGTCCTCAGAGGCAAAAATCTCACGAATGGTAAACACAGACACCAAAACAGCCAGTAGTGCACCACACATCACACTTCTCCATGTCAGTCTCAGTACACATCATCCATCATATGCTGAGCTAAAAATTAAGTACAGTAGAGAATTGATTATCCAACCAAACGTCAATTATCTGAATGCACTCTTCCAAAGTTTTTGGGTAGGAAAAATCATAACATCTGAATTTGTAAATGATATATTTATTCCCTTGTGTGTGTGTGTGTGTGTGTGTGTGTGTGTGTGTGTGTGTGTGTGTGTGTGTGTGGTCTATATTAGATGAACGAACACTTAAAATGTTGAGTATGACATGCTCAACAGCTTTTAAGCGAACGTTCATCTAAGCCAAACCCCAAAATGTCGAAACAAGGAGTTTTGAAAAGTTATAGATGGCCATCCGTTAGGAAGCCAATGGCTGATGGCTAAACTGTACTGTACACCTCACCCCAAAAAAAAAAAAAAATCGACAAACAAAATAAAGTTGGGGTCTTTGCCCCCCCAACACCTCCCCTACTTAAGTATACCAACTCCGAGATCGCACCACAGTGGAGGACTGTCATTGCATTACACAGGGTGAACAATGAGACCGCACCACAGTGGAGGACTGTAAGAACAGCTAGACAGGGTGAACGTTCTGACGTCAACCGTTGGTTTCCTGACAGCTGGCCAGCTATAACTTTTCGAAACTCCTTGTTTTGACATTCTGAGGTTTCGCTTAGATGAATGTTCACTTAAAAGCGGTCGAGCATGTCGTACTTGACATTTTAAGCTTTCATTCATCTAATAAGGAACTGTGTGTGTGTGTGTGTGTGTGTGTGTGTGTGTGTGTGTGTGTGTGTGTGTGTGTGTGTGTGTGTGTGTGTTTTTAGCTTGTACGGCAATAAAATACTCAACCATTTTGTACTTAGAGTAAATTTGTTTTATTTTTCTTGTTTAATGTTCATCAAAAATATTTTTAGAAGTTTTTTATCCGGTTCAATTATATGTTTATATGTTTGATTATGTGAACAGTTTGGTTATCCAAACTACCCTAGGTCCCATTTAGTTCAGATAATTGACTCTCTACTGTAGCCTAGACCTCAAAGCCCTCCAAATTTCACTGGAACAAAGCACACTTAGCAAGTTAGGCCTACCTTCTCACATAGCACAAGGAGCCCCAAAGTCAGGGATGCTGAGCCCGTAAGGCAGGCATCTACCTAATCATGCATTCTTGTTATAGGTGACTCCATTATATGACATACAATTGTAACTTTTACAAGGCAGAATAAGGAAAGAGTGATGGTTAGGTATTTGTTTGTTGCCAAGATCTGTCAGGACACACACACACACACACACACACACACACACACACACACACAGACACAGACACAGACACAGACACAGACACAGACACAGACACAGACACAGACACAGACACAGACACAGACACACACACACACACACACACACACACACACACACACACACCTCTGTTATAAGACATGTGGGTATAAAGGATTTGAGATGTACTTCCCTGGACTGTTTGTAGAGAGATATGATGGAGCTTTGACTGTGTGTCCTAGGCTGGTATGAGCCTAGTATTTAGCAGCATCCTACCTCCAAGGATGATGATGTAATATGAGCAAAAAATAATTATCTTCAGTATTTGGCTATGTTTTTCGTGTCATTTAAAGGGGGTCCAGTATTTGTCAGCCTGCAAGGATAAATCAGTACACCATGCTGCTTCACCAGGGATGGCCTGCATCTGTCCTCTCTAGGATTTCCTTTATTGGCAAAGCCATTGTCCATCCCCATATTGCATTTTTTAGGCAATTCCAACCAGATATACCTACTAACATAAAGAAAACAAGGGAAAATATGAAGGCATTGCTGATCAATGCTAGGAGCCTAAAGAAGAAACTTCACTCCCTATAAGCCATTCTGACCCTGGAGGACATGACATCTGTGCAATGACTGAGACATGATTTAAAATGTCAGAGAGCACTCAGCTGTGCAGGGTTATAATGCTTTCCACGCATTTAGACCAGCTACTGTGCAGGACGGGAAAAGGTGGTGGCATCTTTATTCAGAAGAAACTCTCATCAAGGCTGGTAAAGCAGCAAGATGCATTAGAGCTTTCTCATGTCCAAACAGTCATCAGAAAGACCTATAATATATATAAGCTAGTTCTAGGACTCCCTCTATGACCCAAGAAAGCCACAATGCCTGTCTGCAGGAACTGGAATCACCCAAATTAATTCAGTACCATCTTTCTAGGTGACCTAAAGTATCCATCCATAAAGTAAAAAAAAACTACACCATCATTAGTGTAACAGCACAGAGGTTCTTGAACTTTATTAATACAAACATCCTGGAATAGTTAGGGTACCAACTGGGAGGAACAACATATTGGAGCGTTTCCTTCTCCTTCCCATCTGTTGTCTCTGTCTGTTTAACTGTACTTACCATCCTGTCAAAATCCAACACCAATATGCCTTGAAGAGAATACCTACATGAGACCTGTTCCCAGATGTCACAGCCACCTAACCACCACCATTTCCCTCAAAAATGTTTGCCACAATTCCATTATCTTCACATTGACAGCCTAACTTGCTGCATCTAGTTGGCACCATTAAGTTTGACAAAGGCTTCTGTGCTTATTCATATAGTAATGTTTATAAGCAACTGAAAGGACTGCTTAATCACATATGGTAGTCCTTTCCTTCTCCCAAACTATCCATGCAACACTCTCAAGTCCTAAATAATTATGCCTTAAAATATAATCAGGTGTCTAGGAGATTTAAACTACTAACTTCCTTCGGGATCATTTGCTTTTCTCATGCCAGTCTAAGCTTGCAACTGTCCCAATTCCTCATCATATTCCTAACTGATCTCAAGAAATTATTTGAGGAACTTAATTGGGAAAACATGCACAATTTATAATAACAGCAGCACTGCAAAAATGGAACACCTGAACCTCTGCTCAAGTATAATCCCAATTATCTTCACCTTTTAATGTAATCTGTCATTCTTTTTACAAATTCTTAAAATTTTAGTTAATGAAGCCTCTACAGAAGCACTTCTCCAGACTCCCAAGCACTTTAATTTGGTAGGTTCCCACAACTAAGTATAGAGAATCTTGACTGTGTCTGACCGTGCATAATTCTCAGCCATCATATTTGAGTTTGTGCACTAATTTTATATCCATGGAGTTTACCTAACTTATCCATACCAGTAAATAAAGCTGCCAAATCAGTTTAGCTGAGTTAATATGTCAACACATCATCTGAAGAAAGTGACATCTTAAATGCTCTACCTGATATCTGTGCTAGTTAATTGTCTTACCCAAGCTGCTAGTGGTACAAGATGCAATACCAGCAAAAGTAGTCAGTGCACACTCCTGCTAGATCCCTTACTTAACTGAAAGGGTAGAGACAGGTCTGTATAAATTGTATCTCTGGTCTTTGATTGCCTTTAAATAGCCATGATAAAATTGACAAAATTTAATTGGGTCTCATGGCCAATAAAAATTCTAGTTAAATAATGTCATTGTGCCATATTAAAGCTTTCCCTTCATCTAAATTGACCACTATTAAATGCTTATACTCATATTAGGCAATGCTCATAAAAATGTTTACTCAGTATTTTATTGGTTGTCTGCCAACAACACACTATGTCTTTATTGCAAACCCACAATGACCAAGGATGACTAGTTTTCAAACCATCATACCATACAGGCTGCTAGTATTGCCATAACAAATTATAATTAGGATTCAAAATAGGGATTGGACTTTAAGAAGGTGCAAGATTTGAGTCATTCCCCTTATAGGGAACAACTGTTCCTATAACCTGTTTCCCTATTTCCAATTACTCTATTATATAAATTTCAAAATGTAAAACAAACTTGTCTTCATATAATCTCTAAACCTTAGTAGGAATGCCATCACTTCTGAGCATTTCCCCTGCGATGATTTCTTGGTATTCTTTCAGAATAACTGATAGGGACAGGAGCTCTACCTGCATCTTGAAATTCACACCTGCCTGATCTCATTCTGGATTCACATAGTTTTCCCTTCATACACCTTTTGGTAATGCATATAAAAATCCTCATTATCAGCACACATTCTCTGGACAGATGCACAACAAACATATTTTGGGATCTTGCAGTGACTGTGACTGTTGTTTCCTCAGACTGAGGTTTAATATTTTCTAATGTCCAGGAGAGCTGCAAAATATTTATCTCTTTGAGATTCTTTATAAAGGTGCAATTTCATATTTATCAGCCTATTTCCTCCTATAATTTTTGCATTTATAATCTTCATTTCTTATGAAATCTCCCTGAGTATTAAATAAAATAACTTCATCATGTTTTACTACTAATGCTTACTGGTGCTTTTGCTAACAATGCTACCTTAGTGTAGATTCATAATTGTTTACCAGTATACACTGTAAGGTACCAAAGCAACTACCCAACTACCACAACTTGGTAAGAACATTTACTACTTTTCATAAAGACACTTTTATTAATACATTACATCTAAACCAGGGGGAGTCACTAAAGACTCTTCCCATAGATGATGCTGTCTCTGAGTTCAAAAAATCTTCCTAGGTTCTAGGCACACTGGACCTCATCAGAATAAAAAAGATTCAAAACCAACCCTGCACCATGTCCATCCTTAGCAACTAAGCAACTCATGAAACAAAGAGACTTTAGAGTGGAAGGCCTGGACAAATAAAAAGAAAACAGCTCCTATTCTACTAGCATGTAGACAACTAACAAATGTAGCAAAACAGCTTATCACCAAAGACTAGAAAACCTACTCAACCAAATCAGAACATATACTCTAACCTAAAACTGCTCTGGGCCTCAATCAGTAAACTGTTAAATCCAGGACAAGGTACACAGCCAACACCAAACACATAGAAACAGAATAATACCGTAGCCAACCAAGCCAATGCCCACTTCATACAGATTGTACAGTCATTAACCAATCAGGTCATTAATAGAGCTTTTGAATTCCCTACTGAATCAAATAGCCTCGTTCAATATTTCTCCTTCTAAACATTTCCCAGAGATACCATCAAAAGTACCTCAGAGTTAAAGCCTGCTGCAACTGCCCCCAACATTTTACTTGGTGAATATCTTAAAATGACAGCTGAAGCTACTGTGTGCAAAATTTCCTTTCTGGTGAGTCAATCCATATCTGAAAATAAAGTCCCCTCACTATGGAAAAAATATTTATTATTCTGCTACACAAGGGTGGAATTAATACAGCTGTTTCAGACTATAGGTCAGTTGCCATTTTATCTCCATCAAAAATATTAGAAAAATGTATTCATAAGCAAATTATCATGCATCTAACAGATAGCCAGCTACTGTCTTCAACCCAGTACAGATTCCATCCTCATCACAGCACAACTATTGCTTTGTTGAATTTTGTTAATACTGTCAACAGTAACAGAAATGCTGGAAGCCTAGTCACCATAATCTCTGTAGACTTATAAAAAGTTTTGAAGTTGTCTCCGACCAGAAACTCTTACATAAAAATCATATTTAGGGTCACCAACTCTTTAATGGAATGGTTCCACAGCTACCACTTAAACAGAGCATCAAGCAGTGAGATAGAAAAGTGATTTCTCCACCTTCTTGTCAGTAGCTATTGGTATTCCACAAGGATCTATACTATGCCCTGAGCTTTTCAACATATTCATCAATATCAATCATATTCACTGCTACAGGAATGCAGCCCTAATTCAATATGCCATTGACTTGACTCTGTCTTCTGCTAAATCTTTCTCTAAACCCCAAGACCTTGCACAACAATCCTAATCAACTGAAAGACTGATAAATAATTCACAACTACTTTCAACCCTAAAAAAAAAAGTAAATTACTGCTCTTCACCCCTAAAACCATTTCTGCCAAAACAATGCTATTCACTGTCATCTTAGCCAACAGCACCATGATAGAGCAATACAGATTCTTAGTTTTAGCACTTAAATTTCCTTATTCGTGCTCAGCACTTGTTCAGAACTTGTAAGCACTAAATAAGCTACTAATTGCTGTAGCACTCAACCTTCCTCATTACCTAGAGGAAAACAGTTTTTGTACTTACTTTTCTCACTTGCTTAGAGACAAACAGCTCTTGTACTCTCTCTTTCCTCACTTATCTAGTGGAAAATAGTTTTTTATTCAGGCATATCCAATGGTCAGCTCCCAGTGTTCTCTCCTGTCTATCTGATTAATCTGGGCATCTTGAGGCAATGTAGAAATTGCCTCATGTACACAGACAACCCTCTCCTCCTACCACCCAACACTACAACCTGTGAGAGATGCACTTATCTAGCCAAACTGGAGGTAAAGCTCTCTCCAGCCAAGACTGAACTTGACAGTCATGAGGAGAAGGTAGACATTTGCACCACACCACACTCATCACATAGTCTCACTAAATTTACACCACCAAAATCCACACATAGTAACACAAAAACATTCGTGGAGGCTCTCAGTAATAATCTGTCTAAGAACAGAGACCTCCAGAGTAGAAACGCAAGCAACCTTCATCCCCCAACACAACGCAAATGACACATAGCCCACAGACTCAGTGTGCCACTCAACCACAGCCAATAAGGCCAAACAACGTACCCAACACACTAGTCATAGGTGACTCTATAGTCAAGCACACTGATGTTCCACTCACCAGGCTAAACAAGGTGAAGGTTACTGTCAGCTGCCTGTCGAGTGCCATGATCCGCCACATAACCCACGCACTCAGGGCACTCCACAACAAGTACAAATATGACTCTGTCATTGTCCATGTTGGTGTGAATGACCTGAGATGTACCTCCTTGGACTAAATGAAAAGAGACATGGAACCTCGCAAAAGCCTTCGATACAATACCCCACTCGGGCATTATAGATAAGCTCACCAGCTTAAATAAAAACCCCTATGTCACTAGATGGGTTGCAAACTGGCTCAAGGACAGAACCCACATGGTTAGAATTGCTGGAGCCATGTCAGACTCCAAACCAGTTACAAGTGGCGTCCCACAAGGCTCAGTCCTGGGACCTCTCTTGCTCGGTATATAGTTTTCGGAGGTACAGGCCAACATGGAAGGACTGTGGCTGACAAAGTTCGCAGATGACTGCAAACTAGCTGCCATAATCGACTCTCCAGCCAACACAAGCATCCTACAAAAGGGCCTCATAGAAACAGACAACTGGTGCCAGAGCCATGACCTCAAGCTAAACGCCAAAAAGTGTATAGTCATCCCCTTTGGCAAAAACAAAGTGCCCACAAATTACCACATAGGTGGTAATCCATTAATGGAAAAGTAATTAGGGATCTGGGGACCCAAGTTGATAGCAATCTCTCATTTGAAAACCACATGGCCAAAGTGGTTAGAAAAACATTTTATATAGTCCACCTGATCATGAAGGGATTCACATCTAGATCAGGGGAGGTCATTGTGCCTCTTTACTCATCCCTCATCAGGCCCATAATTGAGTACAATGCCCCTTTTGGGATGTACCTTACCAGACACCTGCAGCAACTGGAAAGACCCCAAAAGTACCTCACCAAGAGGATCAAAGGGCTTAAACAGATGCCATATGCTGCCCGGTTAAAGAAACTCCAGCTCTACTCAGTGGCATACCGCCTGCTCAGAGGCAATCTGTGCCTGACGTATAAAGCCATGTCCAACCCGGAATTAATGGACATGCTGCACCTCAGAAAATCCAAATCCCATCGAGCTATGTGCTTGAGAGACTTGAACCACAGCACTGAAATAAATAGGACATGCTGGAGGGACAGATTCATAACCCAGAGGCTCCCTTCACTCTGGAATAAAATCCCAGTCCAGGTTAGGCAGAGTCCCTCATTGACTCTCTTCAAGAGGAATCTTGATGAGTGGATGGGAGATCATAGGTTTACCCCGGGTATCACTTCTGTGTCCTGTTAGACAGAGGCACAGTATACTAACCTCGAAAAAGGGCATAGCAAAATTCATTTAAAATGGGTGGCGAAAGCCAAACACACTCTGGCTAGGCTTATAAATGCCCTAGGGCTGATAGCCTAGTATGAACCTATGAACCTATAAGAGCTCTCCGATATTGTAGCCCAGGCAGGTATGACCCTAGCCCTGAGTAGCATTCTGCCATTGCCCAGAATGATACCGCAGTACAAGGACAAAATGATTGACTTCAACAATTGGCTAAGCTTCTGGTGTCATTCTAAGGGGATCCAGTATCTGTCTGCTTGGGATGACATGGTTGACAGACCATGATGCTTTGCCACAGATGGCCTGCACCTGTCATTCATGGGATTCCGGATACTGGCTAAGGCTCTTGCTGCCCCTATAGTGCCTTTTTTTAGGCAAGGTTCAAATGACAAATTCACCACCATAACAGGAACAGGCAAGCAAAAACTGAGGGTAATGCTACTCAATGCTAGAAATCTAAATCCCAAAATGCACTCACTCGAGGCACTCCTTAAAATGGAGAACATCGATATCTGTGCAGTGACTGAGACCTGGTTCAAGGCTCCAGAGAGCACCCCTGCACTACCAGGCTATAACTCATACCACACTTTTCGGCCATGTAACCTTGACCAAAACACCAAAGGTGGAGGTTTGTCCATATTCATTAAGGTTATCCACACCTCCAGGCTAGTTGCTCAGCATTATGCATCCAAGATTATCCAAGTGCAACTAACTCTGGGCAAAACTGCAGTCCAAATTGTAGCTTGCTACAGATCCCCTACCATGTTCCATGATTCCCACTCCTCTTTTCTTGATGTGCTGGAAAATATTAGGGTTCAACCAAACACCCTAATAATGGGCGACTTCAACTACCCCACCTTTAACTGGGAAAACTACTCATGTACCAACTCCTTAGCTCAGTGCTTTCTGGAATTCATAAACTCCAATGCCCTGGATTAACTTATCCACACCCCCACCAGGGGCAACAATATCCTAGACCTAGTCATTACGAACATGAGTGACCGGTCGCCCAGTTTCCAGTCATCGAACTTGGTCAGCCACAGTCCTTCCATGTTGGCCTGTACCTCCACGAGAAATATATACCGAACAAGAGAGGTCCCAGGACTGAGCCTTGTGGGGCGCCACTTGTAACTGGTTTGGAGTCTGACATGGCTCAGCAATTCAACCATTTGGGTTCTGTCCTTGAGCCAGTTTGCAGCCCATCTAGTGACATAGGGGTTTATATTTAAGCTGGTGAGCTTATCTATATTGCCCGAGTGGGGTATTGTATCGAAGGCTTTTGCGAGGTCCAGGTAGGCTGTGTGGACCACCTGCCCCTCGTCAATGGCCTTGGTGACTGTTTCAAAGAAATCGACCAGGTTTAAGAGGCAGGATCTGCCCTTAACAAAGCCGAACTGGGTAAGATCCAGTGTCAGTAGGTCCCCAATATCTTTATTTATGAGGTCCATTGTGATCCTTTCCATAGCTTTGCAGACCAAGCTAGTCAGGCTTATGGGGCGATAGTTTCCAAGATCCGTTGAGGCACCACCTTTGTGGAGAGGGACCACTGTTGCTGTACGCCACTCTTTGGGTACATATCCTGTAGTAAGGCTGAGATTGAACAGTAGTTTTATGTTTTGGTTTAGCTCTTCTTGGAGTTCATGTAGGATGCAGCCCGGGACACCGTCTGGTCCCATTGATGCTGTGTTTTTTTGCTTTGGAGAGGGCGGCTCTTACCTGAGCATCTGAGATGTCAGGGGGGCAGCACTCTACTGGGATAGATATTTGCCCTTTTAATGGGGGGGGGGGGAGTTTGCGCTGAACCTGTCAGCTAGGATGTTGGCAATGTCTCTGGGTTCAGTGTATTTTTTGTCATTTTGGACTAATTCTGGGCATATCTGGGAATTCCCACCCAGGTTCCTAACATAACTAAAGAATGCCTTGTGATTATCCTTAGTGTCCTGTGCAATTTTTCTCCCAAAGCTGGCCTTAGACGATTTTATGAGTGCCCATAGGTTTTTGCTAATACTGATCAGAGATGCCTTTCCTTTTTGGGATTTTGCTCTATCATGTAGTAGCTTCCTCCTTCTATTGTATAGTTTGTTTATGGCTGGGGTCCACCAGACAGGACGTCTGCCTTTGGAGGATTGGGTCTTGGTTTTATTTGGGATTGCATGATCCATGCATTCCTGAAGGTGTTCATAGAATGCGTTTATAAAGGATTCTGCGGTCTGGGCCGTATTTTCCACAGGCCCGGGGGCTTTGAAGGATTCCACCTCGATTTTGAGGAGTGTGAAATTTGTTTTACTGAAGTTTTTCACTGTGGTTTTCTGGGCAGGGGGTGGGATCGGGATGTGAATATCCAGTGAGATTAGTTTATGGTCTGATCTTACCAGTGAGGGATACACTTCTGGTATGGAGCATAGAGTACCCATGTTGGTGATGATCAGGTCCAGTATGTTTTCCCCACTTGTGGGAGTGGTAACAAGTTGTTCCATAGCATTTGAGTTTATAAATTTTAGGAACCTTTGGGCTAGGGTGTTGGAGCTAGAGTAATGCTCCCAGTCTATGTTTGGGTAGTTGAAGTCGCCCAATATAATGGTGTTTGGAGAGACCTTCATATTTTCCAGTGTTCTCAGGAAAGCCTCACTTATCTAGAGGAAAATAGTTTTTTATTCAGGCATATCCAACGGTCAGCTCCCAGTGTTCTCTCCTGTCTATCTGATGAATCTGGGCATCTTGAGGCAATGTAGAAATTGCCTCATGTACACAGGCAACCCCCTCCTCCTACCACCCAACACTACAACAAGAGATGCACTTATCTAGCCAAACTGGAGGTAAAGCTCTCAACAACCAAGACTGAACTTGACAGTCATGAGGAGAAGGTAAACATTTGCACCACACCACACTTATCACATAGTCTCACTAAATCTACACCACCAAAATCCTCACATAGTAACACAAAAACATTTGTGGAGGCTCTCAATAATAATCTGTCTAAGCAACAGAGACCATCAAAGTAGAAAAGCAAGCAACCTCCATTCCCCAAAACAACCCAAATGACACATAGCCCACAGACTCAGTGTGCCACTCGACCACAGCCAATAAGGCAAAACAACATACCCAACACACTAGTCATAGGTGACTCTATAGTCAAGCACACTGATGTTCCACTCACCAGGCTAAACAAGATGAAGGTTACTGTCAGCTGCCTGTCGGGTGCCAGGATCCGCCACATAACCCACACACACTCAGGTCACTCCACAACAAGTACAAATATGACTCTGTCATTGTCCATGCTGGTGTGAATGACTTGAGATGTACCTCCTTGGACTACATGAAAAGAGACATGGAAGAGCTCTCTGATATTGTAGCCCAGGCAGGTATGACCCTAGCCCTGAGTAGCATTTTGCCATTCCCCAGAATGATACAGCAGTACAAGGACAAAATGATTGACTTCAACAATTGGCTAAGCTTCTGGTGTCATTCTAAGGGGATCCAGTATCTGTCTGCTTGGGATGACATGGTCGACAGACCATGATGCTTTGCCACAGATGGCCTGCACCTGTCGTCCATGGGATTCCGGATACTGGCTAAGGCTCTTGCTGCCCCTATAGTCCCTTTTTTAGGCAAGGTTCAAATGACAAATTCACCACCATAACAGGAACAGGCAAGCAAAAACTGAGGGTAGTGCTACTCAATGCTAGAAATCTAAATCCCAAAATGCACTCACTCGAGGCACTCCTTAAAATGGAGAACATCGATATCTGTGCAGTGACTGAGACCTGGTTCAAGGCTCCAGAGAGCACCCCTGCACTACCAGGCTATAACTCATACCACACTTTTCGGCCATGTAACCTGGACCGAAACACCAAAGGCGGAGGTTTGTCCATATTCATTAAGGATATCCACACCTCCAGGCTAGTTGCTCAGCATTATGCATCCAAGATTATCCAAGTGCAACTAACTCTGGGCAAAACTGCAGTCCAAATTGTAGCTTGCTACAGTTCCCCCACCATGTTCCATGATTCCCACTCCTCTTTTCTTGATGTGCTGGAAAATATTAGGGTTCAACCAAACACCCTAATAATGGGCGACTTCAACTACCCCACCTTTAACTGGGAAAACTACTCATGTACCAACTCCTTAGCTCAGTGCTTTCTGGAATTCATAAACTCCAATGCCCTGGATTAACTTATCCACACCCCCACCAAGGGCAACAATATCCTAGACCTAGTCATTACGAACATGAGTGACCGGTGTTCCACACCTGAAGTCAACTCCTCGTTGGTCCGATCCGACCATAAGCTAATCACCCTTGATATCCACATCCCGCCCCCATCCCCATTAAGGAAATCACAGTAAACAATTTCTCCAAAACCAACTTCATACTTCTTAAGACAGATGTGGTGAACTTCATGACACCCATGCAGATGGACAATACAGTTACAACTACTGAATCCTACACAAATGCACTCTATAAGCACTTACACGAGTGCATGGATCATGCTATCCCAAACAGAACCAAGACGCTATCCTCCAAAAAAAGGAAGCCAATCTGGTGGCCCCCTGCCATAAACAAACTGTACAACAGAAGGAAGAAACTGTTGCGAAAGAGAGTAAAATCCCATGAATGGAGGAGCTCCCTGGTCAGCCTCAGTAAGAAGCTGAGATCCCTTATAAGATCCTCCAAAGCTAGCTATGAAAACAAAATTGCCACTAATTCTAAGGTCAACCACAAAGTATTCTATAGCTATGTCAAGAATCTCAATGGCAACACCCAGATCTGCTCTGAGTTACAGTACAATGGCACAAAAATCACAGAATCAACTGATATTGCCAATATCCTGGCAGATAGGTTCAGTGCTAACTTTACCCCCCTCACCCCCTAAAGGGCCCATATCTATACAGGAAGAATGCAGAGTCCCTGTAATTACAACTACGCAGATAAAAGCTGCACTTTCTAAAGCCAAAAACACAGCATCCATGGGACTGGACAATATCCCAGGCTGCGTTTTACATGAACTTCAGAACAAACTGGCTCCCCACTTAAACACCATGTTCAATAATAGCCATGCATCAGGCTTTGTTCCCACTGAATGGTGCACAGCAACAGTTATCCTACTCCACAAAGGGGGAGCCACCACTGATCCTGGGAACTATCAACCTATTAGCCTGACTAGCCTGGTCTGCAAGGCCATGGAACGTATCATCATGGAACTCATAAAAAAAGACATTGGTAGCCTCCAAACTCTGGATCCCAACCAGTTTGGGTTTGTGAAAGGCAGATTGTGCCTCCTGAACCTGATTGACTTGTTTGAGGCAGTCACCAAAGCCGTAGATGAGGGTAAGGTGGTTCACACAGCCTATCTTGACCTCGCCAAGGCTTTCATCACCATCCCTCATTCTGAAATTATAGCTAAACTCACTAAACTAGGTATAAATCCCTACATCACAAGATGGGTTGCCAACTGGCTCACTGACAGAACCCACACCGTAAAAGTTGCAGACTCCAAATCTGACCTCAAAGCAGTGACAAGTGGAGTAGCACAGGGTTCCGTCCTGGGACCTCTCCTGTTTGGTATCTACTTCTCTGAAGTACAGACTAATACAGAAAGCCTCTGGCTATCAAAGTTTGCAGATGACTGCAAACTAGGAGCCATAGTCAAGTCCCCAAATGATGTGGACATCCTACAGAAGGGCCACGCTGAGACAGATGCCTGGTGTCAGAGCCATGGCCTTAAGCTCAATGCCAAAAAGCACAGTGTCATCCACTTTGGTAAAAACTCTGTACCCATGAACTACCACATAGGCAGCAATCTACTTAACACCGAATGTGTGATAAGAGACCTTGGGTCCCAGGTGGACAGTAGTCTCTCCTTTGATAGTTACATCACCACAGTAGTCAGGAAGTCCTTCTATGTGGCACACCTCATCATAAAAGGGTTCTCATCCAGGAAAAAAGAGGTCATTGTTCTCCTCTACTCGACACTCATTAGACCCATTATAGAGTACAATGCCCCTTTTGGAATGCACCTCACAAGACATCTGCAGCAGCTGGAAAGGCCACAGAAGTACCTCACAAAGAGGATTACTGGCCTCAAACAAATGCCCTACACTGAGTGTCTCAAGAAACTCCAGCTTTACTCTGTAGCATATCGCCTACTCTGAGGTGATATCTGCCTAGCATATAAAGCTATGTCAAACCCAGAGCTGTTGGACATGCTACACCTAAAGAAATCCCAATCCCTTTGAGCTACACACTCTAGGGACCTAAGCCTTGTCACCACAATAAACAGGACATGCTGGAGGGATAGATTCCTGTCCCAGAGACTTCCCATACTCTGCAACAGTCTACCCATCTATGTCAAGCAATGTTCTTCATTAGCACTCTTCAAGAAAAATCTTGATGCGTGGATGGGAAATAGGAAATACACCCCGGGGATCACTTCTGTGTCTCTGCTTGACAGTGACACAGGAAAATAACTTTCTTGGGTGGTGTAAGCAAGGGAACCTTGTTGGCTAGGCTTATGCAGGCCCTTGGGCCAATAGCCTAGTACCTTCCTATGAACCTATACACCATCTCTGCCAAAACAATGCTATTCACTATCATCTCAGCCAACAGCACCATGATAGAACAAGTAAACCATCTCTGCCAAAACAATGCTATTCACTATCATCTCAGCCAACAGCACCATGATAGAACAAGTAAACCATCTCTGCCAAAATGATGCTATTCAAGATCATCTCAGCCAACAGCACCATGATAGAACAAATAAACCACACAAAATTACTGGGTGTCATCATAGATGACCAGTTGAAATTCGACTACCATGTATCACATATGACTAGGTACATTACACAGACTAAAGACCCTATCTCACTGACCTAACCACTTTTACTGCCATCTCTTCTTTATGCTTCCCCAATCTTCACTGAATTTCAAGTCTCACAAATACCTGATCAATGTTATAATAAAACAGTCAACTTTGCTGTAAACTATAACAAAAGAACACACTATGTCTTGGAGCATTGGTGTTTGCAGTTGTTTTTTTTTTCAATATCTTCTGGCTGATGTTTTTATGTTGACCTTTTGAGCTCTCAATCTTTTTTAGGTGTATATCTATCTATAATATATAATGTTGCTTTTCTTTATCCCAATAAATCTTATCACTCATGCATAGCATCTCTGATTATCAATGGTATGTGGTTATTGGTCACCAATAATATTACTCCTCTCCTATGCTCTTCTAGTAATAGTGAGGAAAACCCTTTATTTATGTATTTATATTTATTGATTGATTGATTGACATTTGATTACCAGGAAAGTCTGACTGGGTAGAAGCCCATTTTCAGCAGAGGGCCTGGGAGAAGAGCCCCAAATTATTACAAAACATTTTAAGAACAATAATTGTACAATCTTCAGAAATAAATCAAAAACATCTGCAGTTTATAATAAATTAGACAATATAAAAACAATGGTTAAGATTCGATACAAGGTATACGACAATTATTTAATATTTAGAGAAATTTTAGCCAGTTTGTAGAGAAATTAAAAGTAAATTAGTTTAATGCAAATAGGAATTGCAATTTAAAGTGAGGGCAAAACAGGCTTTTGGTATATTTACAGAGAAAGTCAGGGAAGAGAATGAGATAGCAGTAAGAAAGTAAGTGAAAAAGGGAGAGTAAGGAGGTATAAGAAATGAAAAGGTACTTGTTCACATTTAGGACTATAGCTTATCCTGGTTTTGAGCAAGAACAGAGCCAGATTCTAGCTAGGAAGTCTTTCAGAGTGGTTTCGAAAGATGGGAGGGAGGATATAGACCTGATGGATACAGGTAAGTAGTTTCAAGCCTTAGCAACCTTGTACAAATGCAGACAGTGCCCAGTAGATTTTCTAGATGGACAGGAGTTTTTGGTCACTGGATCACAATGACCAACTGGGAACATAGTTGTGTAGAATGTTTTTTTAGTGCTATACAGTCAAATGGATGCTGGATAATTTATAAGTGCTAAGAAATGCTGTATATGTTAGTTGATGTGGCAGTTCTAACCAAATTAGGCTTTTTGTTGCTATACAGTATTGGATATGTGCTGCAAATTTAGCAATTTTATTATAGCATTTTTCAACTTTTAATATTTGTGAACCCAGGAGATTAGTAAGGATGGGAGGGCCATAAAGAAATGTGAGGAGGAGCTAAGTAGTGGCAAGTGTACTTTTAGTTGCATCAGTGAAACACTTTTTGGCTCTGTAAAGCATCCCTAGTTTTTGGTGAGTTTTTCTTATGCAGTTTTGTATATGCAGGTTGAATGTCAGATTATCACTCACTATCACCCCTAATAGTTTGCTATAAGAAGTGATTTCAGTGGTTGCATTATCAAGAGGGAGGGCATTACATTTTGCTGTTTCATGAGAGAGGGATTGGGGGAAAAGTAGTAGTTTGGTCTTTTTTAGTTGAGCATGAGTTACGAGGTATGAAGCCGTGCTTCAGTGGCTGTTAAAGCTTCCTGAGTAATTTTTTGGAGGTGTACCATGTTGTCAGATGTGCAGATGAGAGTGGAATAATCTGCATATTGTATTAAGATGGGCTGTTGTGTGGATGTATAGAGGGTGTTGGTGAAAAGTTTAAAGAGGAGGGGACTAGGGATAGAGCCTTGTGATACATAGGTTGTGACTGGGTGGTAAGGAGAGAGAGAGTGTGGAGTGCCATTTTACTGATTGATACCTATTAAATAAGTAGCTTTTGAACCACAGAAGGGTAGGCTGAGAGAGACTTAGTTAGGACATTACAACTAGACGTTTGCTCTGACAAACTGTACTGAAAGCTTTAGACAAGTCTAGAAATAAGGAAGAGACTGGTTTGACATTATTTTTGCTTTATTGCCAGTATCTATATAGGTTAGAAGGGTAGTGCCAGTACTATGGGAAAAATGGAAGCCATGTTGGAGTTTTTCCTGCAGGGAGTAGTTTAGCAATTGTTTTTGAATACACATTTTCAAGTATTTTGGTGAAGGAAGATAGGATTACTATAAGTCTAAAGTTATTATTGTCTGTTGAATTTTCTCCTTTGTGCAGAGGGATAATGTGTGACTTTTTCCAGAGACAGGGAATGTGGGGCTTCTGGATTGACCTATTTATACGTATTGATAGAGGATAGGCAATGCTATTGGCTGCTATTTTTAGGTACTTGCTTGGAAGGTCATCAGCTGAAGAAGAACACAGTTTAAGTTTGTTTATCAGTAGTTTTATATAGGATGTGGGCACAGGTTTGAAGGTGAAAGTGGATGTGGTGATATGTGGCTATTGGGCAGGGTTGGAATTAGCTGTTGAGGAATCCTTGGTTAGAGATGTCTGTGTGTGTGCACGCGTGTGTGTGTGTGTGTATAAATATATATAAGTATATGTTTATGTATGTGTGTATGTATATGTATGGGTCTACTTTACAACAACAAAATGCCACTTACCCAAAACCTATATCACTGAGACGATAACACCGACAGCAGCAACACACTGATATCCCGGAACACCGACTAACCACTCCAGATAAATAACTGCTTGGCCATCCTGTTGAACTTTGCCTCTTACCCCTACAGTAGTGCAATCACGGAGTTTGTATATAAAGTTAGGGGTGGGGGCTGCAGCTCCCCCACATGGATGGGTTGGTTTTGTTCTGTTTACATGTTTGTGTTGGATGGCTGAGTAGTCAGTGTTCCGGGCTGTTGGTGTGTTGCTGCTGTCGGTGTTGTCATCTCAGTGATATGGGTTTCAGGTAAGTGGCATTTCGTTGTTCTTAAGTAGACCAATTTATATATATATATATATATATATATATATATATATATATATATATATATATATATATATATATATATATGTATACACACACACACGCGCACACACATGTGATGTATAGGGAAACAAATCTAGGACTCGTATAAAAAAATAAAGCTATTGCTGACTGACCAGTCATACAATGATACATGTACAGTCCATCCCTTCTTAAACCAATGGTATGTTACTTAAATCATTAGGTCTGAACTGTAGCTATTTAAGTAATAACATCTCAACCATTACGGAAACTTCTTTTTTCCTAGACTCTGAAATGACCTTGACATGGAAATCAAAAACACCAAAAATTAACTTCTTGAATACAGTGGCAGAAAAACCTCCTTTTCTTGAAATAGCCTTCTAGCTCTTCTGTAAGCATTACTTAGCAAGTGCTGTAGTCTTCAGTTCCATAACATTTTCCTAAGTCATATAACATCGAGACCTTTAAATATCTCACCCATGGCATAAATGTTATTATACCATGATCTCTGAAACGCGTGCACTGATTGGCCAGCGCGTTGTAAATCGAAAGTTATACTAATGGAAAAGGTCCGTCGCCTGACTTTTTCCATTAGTATATAACTTTTTTTTTCGCTTTTAAATGTTTAATGCAGACAGCTTTAAAATAAGCAACGGAGATCTCTGTTGCTTATTTTAAAGCTGTCTCTCTATGTTAAACCCATTTAACATAGGTAGGTAGTGTTTGAGAAAGCACGAAAGATCTCATGTCTCGCTATGTTAAATTAGTTTAACATAGCGACAGTTTTAAAATGTCCGCTGTTTATTTTAACTGTCTCGCTATGTTAAACTCATTTAACATAGCGAGATTGAAAAAAGCAACGGAGATCTTGCTTTCTCCGCTGCTTTTGCCCACAGCTCTGATGTACCGCGCAGGATGCCAGACATCTGCGGAAGGGCAGTAAACAGGCATTATATTATGCCATTATTTAAGAAAAGTAACAGTTTATTTTCTTAAATAATGTCATTTATAATATAGCAGGTGTGGGTAATAACCCACGGTTGTTTTGTTTGGTCCGGGCCGCCTCGACCAAACCACGCCAACCGTGGGTAAATTTAGCATTACCCACACCCAGGCGTGGGTTATTGCTATATGAACTAACTTTACAATCCCCCATTCTGTCTCCTGATTACAGACACTAAACTACAACTGCCTTGTACTCTAACCTATACACTTTCTCAGTTTTTTCTATCTTGTGTGCCTCTCTCCTCTTTTATCAACATTCAAAACTTTGCTTACTAGCTCATTTTCATTTCTTCTACATCCTTTCAGTCAATTATATCTCCTTTTCCCCTTCTCACCAACTCTGTCCCTGCATGGCTTCTGTATTACTATACATTATACTAAATTGTCTTCCTTTAAGACTTCTTAAAACTCTGATTGGTACATATCAATAGATTGTGTTTTGGCAGACAACTTAATTTTATTCTAAACCTAGTATAGATATATTCATCCATGCAAAGACGTTCTATTGTCTTTTCCTTTAATTCCATTCATATTTGCATTATAATTATGTTATTGACTGTTTATATGTATGCATGTATTTACATTAAAGGGTTGTTAATGTAGTTGAAAAGGCGAAAGAAGAAGAAGTTGTTAATGTGGTTTTGTTTCCTGGGTGGTGCATCTTCTACAATGGGCTCTACTTAACTAGACTATCTCATTCATTAAAATGCAACTAAGTCAGTTAAATAAAATGGAAAACACATGTTTGAGGAAATGGCATTCATACTGGAGCAAATGAAGCTTTGTGATGACAGATTTTTGTGGTATCATAATTGATGGTGCTCTCTCCATGACTGGCTTTGTTCATTACCTCAAAAGCTGATGACACTAGACTTCTTAGTGCATAAAGTAAATCAGAGGTCATGGAAAAGTTTACTGCAGCTGTTGCAAGACTGAGTAGTGTGAATCCCAGGCAGTTCTCAAGGAAATAGAAACTGAAACATGTAAGTGCAACTTCTGAAGGAAGAGT
This sequence comes from Protopterus annectens, assembly GCF_019279795.1. Classification (NCBI taxonomy): domain Eukaryota; kingdom Metazoa; phylum Chordata; order Ceratodontiformes; family Protopteridae; genus Protopterus; species Protopterus annectens. Next base: position 566,279,564 of record NC_056726.1, on the reverse strand, counting down.
GATGTAATGATTAAGATCTTTGCCACATCAATTCAGAGTCCAGGGTTCAATTCAGATCTTTAATCATTGTCTGCATCGTGTTTACATATTCATCCTGAATCTGTGTGGGGCTCCTCCTACATCCAGAAAACATGCTGGGTATGCGCTGTGCTTAGTGAGTGTGTAAAACGGAGCTACTGCAAGGGCAGAAGGTCTCTGGTGGTACCCTGCCAGCAATAAATTAAGTATTGCTACACTGAACAAGCTGCTAAAAAAAAAAAACTCACAGAAACTGTACTAGTGTGTTTATGCAGCCTACAATGAAAAAAAAGTATAAATCCACCCTAGGAGAGATGCAAACTGCACAGAGAAAAATGAATCCGTGAAAGTGTTTGGCTCCAATGATGTCACAGCAGGTTTGGTCATGGTTTCTGTATATTTCGGGGAGAAATGGCTCCTATTGGTATTCATTACAGAATGGAAAGCGAGAAGTATCCCAGATGACTGGAGAATAAACATCCTTGTGTAAGTATACAAAACCAAAGGAGACATTCATAACTGCAGGAAGTGCAGAGGTAACAAACTTGTCACACTGCCTGACATGATTACAAACAGTAGCAGAAAGTAAGATGGGAATTATCAGTTCAGATTCACTGCAGGGTACTACAGGACACTCAGTCCAATGCTTGCAGTTGGAGAGATAGTGGAGAACTAGCTGGAGATGAGGAAAGTGTTAAAATGGACATTTCTACACATGAAGGAAGTACAAGACAGGTTCCCAAGAAAGCTGATATGATCAATCCTACAGTGGTTTGAAGTCTTGGAAACTACTATAACAAGTGTCGGCTATATACAGGGATCAACTGTGATGAGACTGGACAGTTCCCTAGCCTTACAAAAGGGTGTTTAGTAGTAGTGTGTGTGTGTGAGCATTAGGGTTTATCTCCATTTTTGCTCATTCTAATGATCGATTGTATCAGCAAACAGGTCTGAGGGGCTAGAACAACAAAGCTACTGTACTCCAGCAGTGTGGAAGTGCAAGCAGATGGCCAACAAGAGCTTCAGTGAGTGATAGGGAATTGAAATATAAAACTGAAGGCACATGGAATAAAACTATGCATAAACAAGACAGTGATCATGGCAGGAAACCGCTAGATCAGAAGAAGATGAAAACTAAGATAGAAGGAGAGTAGTGGAATTGGTTAAGATATTCATTTGTATGGGAGGAGTGTTAGAGTAGAAGGGAAAGCAGAATGAGCAGATCAGAGGTGCTGCAGACTAGCTGACTCAAGGTGTCAGAGGTAAAGTGTGACAGAAGAATGTCAAAGAAGTTGTAAAGTAAGATGTACAAAATAGCTGTACGATCAGTGCCTCTGTGTGGCACAGACATCTGGTCAGTGAAGGCAGAGTGATTGATGAAGCTATAAGCAATGGAGATGAAGTGCCTGATATGAGTAGTAGGATGCACACCTTGGGATTACTGAAGAGACGAGGAAATCAGGACTAACGGTAATGTAGCCCCAGTTGAAGAGATGGTCAAGTAGAACAGATTGTGGAAGTTTGGTCATGAAAGCAGATGATGATTTGGTAGGGACAGAAATTAGGCAAGAAGAGACAATGATGACCTGCCAATAAGACAGATGGATTGTGTCCAAATAAGGAATTAAAAATGAGTGCCATTCAGTCTGCTATAAGAAAAGATTGGAGCTATACATGCTTGAGGCAGCAGATAACCCAAAGCGTAATGCAGAGAACTGATGCTGTGACCCAGGCACAAGAGTTCACAGAGTTTTAGGTCCTCTGTTACCAAAAACGTTCCTATGGGAATAAGATGTTAGAGACTCCAAAGGGTCACCATCTTAAATATTTTGACTTTTCCATATAGAAATAATAAGGAAAATATAAAACTGGTCCCAAAGAAGGCTATTACTTTCATGCCAGAATTTTTATTTATTTATTCACTTATTAATTGATTGACTGATTTATTCATTCATTTATTCATTCATCTACACAGATTAGGTGTCTTCCCACCATTCTGCTAGTAATGTGCTCTAAATCTTTAACACCATTATAAAAAACAACCTGCAGAATGTCTCTCAATTTCCCATGCAATCCTGATACAGACAAAAACTAGCATAATATTTTTCACCACAATCAAGGACCCTTCCAAAAAAGACTGAAATTTACAATATGCTTAATGTAATCTCTGTTTTTAATAGGCTATAATGGGTCCTGATCCAGCTAATATTGTAGGATGCACTCTACAAGTGGACTCCAGCCCTTATAACAACGGTTCCACCAATCTTAATTTTTGTTAACATTTTCTCCTTTTGTAGTCAGTGTGCTTGTCTTAGAAGAGTTACACACAAAAACAGAGAAATAGAAATAATTAATGAAGCATGGCTACCTCAAATTAAGTATATCCCATATATAGGCTTGTGAGAGACACAGCCTTTTCATTCTAAAATATGAGTTAATAATTAAGTCCAAAGTTTTAAGCCTGCCAAGTGCCTTTTTCTTACCCTGAAGAAGTTCCAGCTTTACTGATAGGCCACTAAATTCCCCTACCTTACCCCAGTTCCCATCCACCCCAACTATAACTAAATTTATTCTCAACTAGCCTCACCCACTAAAACTCTCTAACAAATATCTCACAAAAAGACCCAATCTAGTCAATCCATCTTCACAAGTTCCCACTCCCAAACATATTTAGTATACTCTGTTTAAAAACCTTCCTCTCCTACTCCCAGATTCTTCTATTTCTTCTAGTCACTCTCCAAAAACTTGTTCCCCTCCAACCACACCACTAATTACCAATTACCCCCATACTCAATACTCTTAATCCACATCAAGTAAATGCACTTTTATATCATCCAACATCAACCACTATCATTTTCAAAAATCCCTTATTCACCATTAATCACTATAACTCTTCTCATCTCACTTACCCAAATGAATAACTTCCATACTCAAAGCAGCACAACTTCTCTCCCATAAACCTACAATGATGCACATATTCAGTTCTTGGATGACCCCCCCCAGCTGATGAACTCATAGACCTTGTTTCTTGCCAGGTGTGAAAGGAATTGGATACTGTGGAGCCAATCCCTAAATGACCTGATAATATTTTAACTCCTATGGTCCAGACTCACTGGAGCAAGGGGATCTCGGTTGATGCCATTGGTGTGTTGGCAGCCACCAAAAAGGAACTTACAGAATAACAGCTTCTGCTCATCCACCTAGTAGGGAGTCCAAGGCCTTGGACAGTTTTGGTAATTCCATATATGCTTCAGTGACCTTTGCAGTCTAGTCACTGAATTACCTGGCACATTTTACAAGACTACAAACAGATTTGACTAAATAACTTTCAAATCTCTTTCTGGCTCCATGTCTGCTGAGTACCAAAATAGTCTCCTCGCAACTGCCCACCCTTCAGTTAATTTCTAATATGTTCTTGAGGTTGATATATCTTGCAGTGGAAGGTACCTCACAGGTGGCAGGTTCAGGCATAACCATTAGGAGACATGCCTGGATGTGACTATGTGATTTTGCAGAGTCCATTAAGTCTTCATTCATCAATGCTCCCTTTGATGTATCTTCCTTATTTGGCCCCAAGGTAAAGGTCATGCTCTCCAGATGTGAGCAAGAGGGAAAGACCCTGTCTGCCATGGCATACATGTTTCTACTCCTCAAAGACCATTCTCTAGGAATGAATGGTGAGGTAGAAAAATGTTGTTTTGCAAATCCCAAGGTCCTTTTTGAATTTACTTGTTTATTTAAGTGCATTTGTTTACTGGGATGGTCCACTGGGCTGAAGCAAGCCCCTTTTAAGTGGACACCTGGGGAGAAAAGCTCCACATTAAATCTAACATACAATGGAAAAGTCTTAGTAACAGTTAATAAACAAAGTAATAGCACACTTCTACATACATTAGAACATTTTCATTAATGGTTAAATATACAAAGTAAAAGCTAACTACATTAATTGCAATACAGTAAAAGGTATGCAGTCACAGTTAAGTAAGGGTATGAGCTCATTATTAGCTACTACATTAGTTAAAGTGTAGTACAGTTCATTATTAGCACTGCATTAGTTACAGTATAAAGTAAGAGATTGTGCCGAATGCCATATATGGTGCCACAGTTGGGTATACTAAGAAGCTTGTTGACAGTTCAACTTAAGTAATGTGATAAGAATATTAAAACACTTTCAAATATATGTTCTGCAGGATGTATCATAAAATTAAGTCATGAGGGTAGATTTCTATCTTGTAAGTCAAAAGTTTTGCAGGATGTATTGCAAAATTAGGCATGAGAGTAAATTTCAATCATATTAGACAAGAAAACAAGTTAGGATTTCATGTACTTATAGTCAATGTCCTTGACTAGAAGATATAATAATAATGTAGTCCTAGATGATTATTGTTGTATTACTCATGTTAACAGGTAGATGCGTTTGGCTTGTAAGAGGGGATGTCAATAAAGCTGATATTAGTGGTGAGTCTGATGAGTCATGTTATGGGAGGTGCAGCATTGGAGCATGTGCAGTGCCACAGAGTTTTAAGACTCGTGGAATAGTTCCCCTAGATGCAGAGGGAGAAACTCAAATGGAAGATGCCACCCCTATGGCAGAGATGACTCAAAGAACCAGGGCTTCCTGGATTCCTTCTTGGGCAAAACCAGCGCTCCTGAAAGGAGGCCCAACTGTTGCCCTCCAGAGGCATTCTGAGATGTTTGCCTCTGCACCAAAGAGTGTGGCTATGTCTAACAAAAGATTCCTGGGTGCAGGAAAATTATATCCAGAGTTATATCATTCCATTTTCCCAAATCTCCCCTACACAAATGAAAAGAATCCCCAATGTTCCACCCAATCAGAGGGTAACAGTAGCACTAGAAATAGAAAAGCTGCTGGGGAAAAAAAGTCATCCAGAAGGTCCCCCCCAGACCAGAGAAGATCTGGGACCTATTGAAGATTCTTCTTGGTGCCACAAATGACAGGGGACGTGAGACCCATTCTAGATCTCAGCAAGCTAAATCAGTTTGTGCAATATTCAAGGTTCTGGATGATTACAGTTCAGTCCATTTTGCCTCTGCAAGGATGATTAGATGTGCATGATAGATCTTCAGGATGAGTACTATCACATCAAAATGAACATGTGCTCTAGAAAATATCTGAGTTTTCGTCTGGGAGCCAATTATCATCACTTCAGAGCATTGCCCTTTGGTCTCACTACAGTCCCTGAGGTGTTTACCAAATGCATGGCAGTGGTAGCAGCTCACTTGAGACTGCTGGGATTCTGAGTGTTTCCACACTTAGACGACTGTCTCCTAACTACCCCAACCAGGCATCAGCTCCTACAGTCAAGGTACTTCTTGATCAGTTATGCATCCATCTAGGCATCACAGTCAATTACAACAAATTGCAACTCACACCTACATAGAGTCTGGAGTTCATAGGTCCTTGTCTTGAGCAGTTCTACTAGCACTGCAGGCATTTCAGGATGTTCTCCTGTCTGGGATAATTACTATTCAGAGAGACAATATGTCAGTGGTCTGGTACATCAACAAACCGGGAGGAACCAAATCTTATCTGCTTTGTGGAGAAGTAATGAGAGTGTGGCAATGGGTGATTTCTTCTGACCTCTTTCTAATAGCAACACACATCCCAGGGAAAACCAGTGCAATTGCAGACAAACTAAGCAGATCCAGTCTAATCTCATGAGTGGTTTCTCAATGTCAAAGTATCAGACAGAATTTTCTGTCGATGAGGTCAGCCATGCTGTGACCTGTTTGTGACTCCTGTCAACAACAGGTAAAGCAGGTACTTTGCCCTGATCTCTGCAACATGGAAGTCAGGGAGAGATGCTCTAGTTCAGAACTGGCCCTTCAATCTTCTTTATGCTTCTCCACCATTACCTCTCATCCCCAAATTTCTACAGAAAGCATTCTGGTTGAGCACAGTTATCCTCATTACCCCCTTCTGGCCTTATCTGTTTTGGTTCCTCTTCCTCTGGCCTCACCTTCTACATCCACCCTGGATACTAGATCCAAGTCCAGACCTCCTGTCTCACCCAACAGAGATGACTGTTCCAGACATAAGAGGCCTCAAATTGACCCCGTGATTTCTCCATTTCCATTGATCACTAGACAGTCCAGGCTGTCCTTGGTCTGTCATATTTTATCTTCTCAAAAAGTAAATGGAAAAGATTTGTATTCATAGGCCCCCTTTGTGCCCCTGTACTGTCTGTGCTTGAAGTTTCAGCTTTAATTTTAAATGAAGGGGCTAGATTTTCTATTATTAAGGTCCAGTTTCAAACTTCCACCTGAGCAAAAATAACTCTACCTTACCTTCCTGTAAATTATGTAAAGCCTTTCTCAAAGGGGCCTTTTTAGTTAGAGTGCCATTAAATGATCTTGTAACTTCTTGGGAATTAACTGTTGTGTTTCAGGCCCTGTCCCAAGCTCCTTGTGAAGCATCAGCCCAGGCAGATCTAAAAGGTTTGTCTTTGGAAAACAATTTTTCTAGTTGCTATCACATCAGCTAGATGAGTATCTGAACTCCAGACTCTATCTTCCAAACCTCTGTACCTGTTTTTCCACAAAGACAGGGTGTCCTTGCAGACCAACCTACCTTTTTTGCCTAAGGTAGTTCAGAAGTCTAAAATTAACCAGGTCATTAACCTCTCAGTTTTCTTTCTAAAATTCTCAAATAAGGTTGAGTACATGCTCCATCTTTAGATGTCCATAGACAACTCCACTTTTATCTGGATAGAAACAAGGATTTTTGTCTCTTTCTCTCCTAACAAATTGGGTAAGCCAGTTTCCAAAGTTACACTGGCCAAATGGTTAACTGATTTCGTCTTCTTTGTCTATGAGAAAAGATGATTATCCTTGCTTAAGCATCTTAGAGCTCATTCCCTGAGTCTATAGTAATCTCTTCAGCATTTTGGTTAAGGAGTTGCATAGATGACATTTGTGCAGCTGCGATTGACTGTTGCTCAGACTTTATTACTCCTTACAAACTGGATTTGGTTTCCAGGAAAAGAGCTACCTTTGGCTCCTCAATACTCTGGAATATCATTCCATGAGGGCTACCCAAGTTTTAAGTAGGTGTTGACTCTGTCCCATCAGTTGAGGAATGAATGAAAAGGACATCAGATAAAATGTTACATATTCACCATAACATTCCATCTGTGTTGTCCATTTTTATTCCTCCTCAACTTCCCACCCACCTGCCCCCATCCATTTGCTTCTAGAAAGACCTAAGAGTTTTCTTGGGAAGATTTGCTCTCTGTTTGAGCTCCAGCTTCCTTTTCTTTTCCTTTCCATCTTCATTAATTTGTTTAAGATATGGTCTGTTTATATCTAGGGAGACAACAAACTTGATCTGAGGTATGTTAGGTTGGAGGGACATTATGGATAAAGGGATGAGCTTGAGAGTTTTGGATCAGAGGATCTAGTTGAAGCCATCAAGCTGGATAAGAGTCTCAGATCCGAACCCATCAGTTGAGGAAGAATGAAAATGGACAGCACAGAAAAAATATTATGGTGAGTACATAGCTTTTTTTATACCCAACTCACTTTGGATAACTCTCTGGGAAAAGGCAGTGCTAGACATGTAATGTAAAACATGTCTAGCACTCTATATTTAGCCCAGAAAGCTCAAATACTAACTATAAGACAATTCTAGGCTTCTGGCAGGGTTTACTTAATGTGTGTGGCATCTAGAACAGGGTGACCCATCTTTAGGCTAGAAAGACAGGAGAGAAGTTTAGAAAAACAATGAAAATTACAGAATCATTCTTGCAGAGATGGCATTTGGGAATGTCAGTTATTCACAGGCCTACCACTATGGCAGCCCCCAAGGTTGCATTTTTTTTTCAAATGTGGATTCATTCTCTAGTATAGTTCCTTATTTAAGAACCCTGTGATCTGTAGCTTTTTGCCATATAGGAAAAGACAATATTCATTCATTTATTTTCCATTACCTGTTCTATCTTTTTCAAGGAGGAAAGCAGACAACAGTGTTTACCTTAATCATCTGAAATTCAGCACCTCCTCATCTTCTGACTGACACAAGGATCAAACAGATTTGTGTTGATGCAATCAGTCAGTAGGTTACACAATTACAATAAAATAATTTATTTTATATACAGTCAATCCCCATTGGTTGTTACAGACCCACAACTGACATGACATAAGCATTTGCATGCACAACTTAGAGAGGACCCTTGTGCTTGATGCCCCTTTCTGACCACTTGTTATCTTCAGTAATATACCACACCAATAGATCCTAAAGATCAAGACGTTTTCAATGGTAGGCTTTGCCTTTAGCTGCTGATATAGCAGGTATACCTGATATGCTGCCTGAAAGGAAGCTGACTTGCTTAGTGTTTCCACAGTGCTGTTTATGAAATGGAGTAAAGCTGTGAACCTCACATTTATCATGAAATAATGAAAACAGTGTCTAGTTAAGACATTGTGCACATTTATTCTCAAAGTAAGAAGAAAGTGGCAGTAATATTATAAAGAATGGGCAAGGCTATTCATAAACCTCATGCATAGTTCCTTAAAGAGTCTCATCTACGGTCCTGGTGGTACACTGATTCATAAAACTAGATGATGCTGCTGTCAGTTTATAACTCTTTTAAGGGACTGTATATGATGTTCCTGAACCAGGTTACTGTCTACGTGTGTTCCCAGATCCCTGACTAGTGGGTCAACTCTTAGGGTTTTTTAATTGATATTGTAGTTTCCTGGGGTGTCTGACTTCCCAAAAGGTACTATAATGCATTTATTGGCACTGAGTTTTAAGCTGTGGCTCTGGCATCAGTCATTTGTTTGTGTTAGACCCTGTTGTAAGATGTTTCCATCTTTGGTGGATTCTGTGACTGCTCTCAGTTTGCAATCATCTGCAAACTTGGTCAGCCAGAGGCATTTGACATTGGCTTTAACTTCTGAGAAGTAGATGCCAAAGAGGAGAGGGCCCAGCACAGAGCTCTTTGGGTTGGCACTGGTAACTGGCCTCTTTGCAGCTGGTCTCAGCAATCCTAACTTCCTGGGTAATCTGTGAGCCAGCTGGCTATCCAGTGCATTACATAAGAGTTTATGACTAACTCTGTAAGTCTGTATTCTATTAAATACCTTATCCAGGTCAAGGTAGGCAGCATTTACTGTTTCACCTTCATCCATTGCCTTGATGACCTTCTCAGAAAAGTCTACCAGGACCAGTAGGCATGACCTTCCTTTGACAAAGACAAACTGGGATGGATCCAGTGTCTGAAGATCTCCTATTTCTTTATTGATCATTTCCATGATAATTCTTTCCATGGCTTTGCATATAAGACTAGTCAGACTAATGGGCCTGTAGTCTCTGGGATTTGTTGAGGGTACAGCCTTATGAAGAGGGATGACAATTGTAGTCCTCCATTCTCATGGCACAAAGCCTGTTTTGAGACTGTAGTTCAGTAGTAACTCCAGTGGCCCTGACAAGTCATATTTTAGACTATTCAAGATGTATCCTGGGATATTATTGGGACACACTGAGGCTGTGTTATTGGCCTTAGCAAGCACAACCAGAATATACTCTCTATTTATAGCTAGAAGGTTTATGTCTGAAGGTAATTCTTCTGAGGTGAATGGAGAGTAAAGTTGGAACTGAATTTGTCAGCCAACAGATTTGCAGTATCAGCTGGCTCTATAGATGTGAACTATTAGCCACCAATTCAGCACACTGCTGTGTGCTCTCTTTGAGGTTTCTGACATAGATGAAGGCCAGTGATTGCCTTTTGCCTAGGATGCTATCTTGACCTGAAAAAGTGATCTTTAATGAACTTAATTAGCCCTCTTAGTTGCCTGTTTAAATTTGATGATAGCTTTTATCTTTATGGGAATTATACTTCCTAATTTAGCCATGATTTTTTCCTTTTGTTGTATTACCTGTTTAATCCAGAATGCCACCAAGGTGCTTTGTTTTTTGGAATTAGTTCTGGGGTTACCTCTGGTACGTACATCAACCTCTGTGCAGTCACATGGCTGTACAGATTTCATGTGAACAATTCTGCATAGGATGCTTTGTTCTCTATGTTTGGAGGGGCATTGAATTTTGGCAAACTATGACTTAATAAAAGGGAATTATTTATGAATATTTTATGCAAGTGTAGTACCGGTAGGTTTGCCTAACTGTTACTGGGATTTTCCAAGCTGATTTTAATATTGGAGACAGCTTTATGGTTGGACTTTACCAGGCAGGATGTGACATTGGGATTGTGGGGGGGGGTTGCAATGTTCTCCCATATTTGTGAGTATGTGGTCCAATATGTTGGAACCTCTAGTAGGCATATGCACTAACTGACCAAGGTTGCTTGTATTTACGCAATCCAGGAATCTCTGTGCCTGTTAAAGCAATCCAGGAATCTCTGTGCCTGCAGATTCAAGACCATGTAAGATGCCCAGGCTGCAGAAGGGTACAAGTGAAATAGCACTTAAATACACAAATAAATCAAGGAAACAGCAGTAGTTTGTTTAAAAAAGTTAAAGAAGTACAATTTATCAATCAAAAGAATTTAGCTTTGCCTGGATTTCAGTAGATGTAAGTAAAACTCTTCTGGAACACAGGCTAGGATGCCAAGTTTTGCTGCAGAAATGTGCATACCGCCTCACAAACATGATGAATGTATACCAGCACTGAAAATACATTAAGTGAAGTGACTACTGATCCCTCTAGACAATAAAATACTGCACTTAGAGCCGTGTTGGGTGTTTCCCAACTCAGATTAGCCAGGCACACGCCTACTACAACTAGATGAATAATCCTAGCCCTGCTAATGTTAAAACATAGTATAAGAGTGTCTAAAGTGCAATGCTATCACAAACAAACTTTAACTTAGTGAACTTCAATGAATAATTCAAGATATCAACAGCAGCAGCAGTGTACTTTAAAACAGCTTATAAAAGTGTGCTTTTCAATAAAAGTACTTAAGTTTGGCTGGATGACACCAGATGCAAGACAACACATCTGAGGCACAGGCAAGGAAGACAAGCATAACTGGGCTCTACAGAAATAAGCCAAGAAACGCTCAACTGTATAAAATGTATACAGACGCCAATACCAAGGTAAAGTAATCTGACTAATAAATATCTCTTCCCTATTCTACAGTGTAATCTCCCTTTTGGGACCCTATTGAAATAGCAGTACAAATAACACTGAATGCTGACATGCTGAAAAATAAATGCAGGAGAAAAGGGAATATTAAGCATCACCATTTTCCTTTAAGCTTCTTTTGATTGTAGAGGCAAGCTCCCCTGCACCCACCCCCAAACACGTGTATGTATATGCATATGTGTGTGTTTTTCTCCCATTTGTTTGTGAATCATGGACTAAAATCTGGACATCCGTTTGCATACCAACTGTGTACTTGGACACCTGTATTTACCGGGTTTTGTAGGTCTATACTACTTAGCATATAGAGGGGCCTGTAGGACATTTGAATTGCATTGGTTTTTGCTGTCTACTAGTCCTACACAATTGCTTAAAATATTCATAAATAATGCCCCAAATAGTGACCCCTGCTTTGAAAATGAACTTTTACATCTAATCTGGTGGTCCCCTGCCATTAACAAACTCTACAACAGAAGGAAAAACAAAATTGCTACAGATGGTAAAGACAACCACAAGGCATTCTTTAGCTATGTCAAGAATCTGCAGAACAATACACAAAGGTGCTCTGAGCTACTGCACAATGGCACCACTTATACTGAACCAACAGATATTGCCAATATCCTGGCCGACAGGTTTAGTGCAAACCTTACTCCCCCTTTACCCCCTAAAGGGCCCATCCCAATACACAAGGAATGCCAAATCCCTAATATCATGGCTGCACAGGTAGAAGCCATACTATCCAAAGCCAAAAATACAGCTTCCATGGGACTTTATAATATACCTGGCTGTGTTCTACACGAATTACAAAGGGAACTGGCACCACACCTGAAGGCCTTGTTCAACCACAGCCTCACCTCAGGCTTTGTTCCCATCGAATGGTGCACCACTACAGTCATCCCTCTCCACAAAGGGGGAGCAATTACCGACCCTGGAAACTAATGCTCCATCAGTCTGATGAGCTTGATCAGTAAGACCATGGAGCGCATCATTATCGACCTCATAAATAGGGATATAGGAAACCTTCAAACCCTGGACCCATCGCAGTCTGCTCAACCCGATAGACTTCTTTGAATCTGTCACCAGAGTGGTTGATGAAGACAAGGTAGTCCATATAGCCTACCTCGATCTAGCCAAGGCCTTCGACACCATCCTCCACTCAGGGATTATTGACAGACTCGCTAACCTAGGCATTAACCCCTACATCATAAGATGGATTGCCAACTGGCTCACGGACAGAGCCCACATGGCAAAAGTAGCGGACTCCAAATTAGACTACCAGGCAGTTACAAGTGGAGTCCCACAGGGATCTGTCCTGGGTCCTTTCCTATTTGGTGAAGTTCAGGCCAATGCTAAGGGACTCTGGTTAACCAAATTCGCAGATGACTGCAAACTGGGAGCTATTATTGGCTCTCAAACTGATGTACACATCCTACAAAAAGGCCTCACAGACACCAATGACTGGTACGAGAACCATGGCCTTAAGCTCAATGCTAAAAAGTACATCATCACCCCCTTTGGGAAAAACACGGTGTCCACAAACTACCACATCGACATTAGCCCTCTCAACTCCCAAGGTGTGATAAGAGATAAAGGGACACAGGTAGATAGAAACCTCTCCTTCGACAACCATGTTGCCACCATAGTAAGAAAGTCCTTCTATGTGGCACATCTCATTACAAAAGGCTTCTCATCCAGGAAGAAAAAAGTCATAATCCCCCTCTACTTATCCCTCATTAGACCCATTACAGAGTACAATGTCCCATTTGGCATGTACCTCACTAGACACCTGCAGCAACTGGAGAGGCCACAAAAATTCCTCACAAAGAGTATCCTAGGACTCAGACATATGCCCTATACAGACAGATTCAAAAAACTCCAACTATACTCAGTCTCATATCCCCTACTTAGAGGCGATCTCTGCTTGGCATACAAAGCCATGTCTAACCCAGTGTTGCTAGACATGCTTTACCTGAAATAGTTTCAATCCCTCTGCACCATACGCTCCAAAGACCTCAACCTCATCACCACAATTAACGGGACGTGCTGGAGGGACAGGTTTCTAACCCAGAGACTTCCCATACTCTGGAATAAACTCCCCATTCATGTCAAGCAGAGCACTTCACTAGCCCTCTTCAAGAAAAGTCTTCACGAGTGGATGGGTAACAGGAAATTCAACCCAGGGATCACTTCAACAGCCTTGCTCGATAGGGACACAAGGAACTAACATCCGGCAACAGGAGGGAATATTCTTGGGCTAGGTTTGTGTTGGCTTCAGGGTCATTAGCCTAGTACTCACCTATGAACCTATGCCCTGTATTTTGTGCTCAGTATGGCTCTAGCCCAGCTTGAACTGTACATCTGTGCCTGTCATTCAAGACAACAGTATTTTATTTTCTTTCAATTTAATTTAGTAGTCTCCTGAGCAGCCCCCTTTGGAGCTGAAGCATCCAGTAACACTCCTTGCTATCTCTGATGCAGTAAAGATGGGAAAGTAGATGTAAGCAGAAAATGGTGCTGGAGAGTGTTGGTCATATGATGCTTATTGCTTTCTTGTGGAAAACAATTTCTGAGGGTATGGCTTATCTGAATTTTATTGTTTTCATGTGAGCATTGTGAAATGAACTGGGGAGATGGCCTGCATTAAAGGTAAGTGACACATCTTTTGATTTAAATAGAAGAAGACATTTTTGATTATGAGTTAAGAAATATGATGAGGAGCTTATCTAGTATTGACTTCTATTTGTCAGTGTGAAGTACTCTATGAATGGTCTCGCTTTAATAAAATTTTTATTAACATCTTTACAGTTTCTTCTGTGTGATATGGGACCCTGGTCCAATAATTTTATAAATGTGTTATGTTAGGTGAAAAATGAAAATAAAAGTTTTTTGCACCAAATAAGTTTTATTAATGGTCTTCTATGTAGTATGGGTGCATTTAATTCTAATATCTTTCTTTTCTGATGTGTATATATATATATATATATATATATATATATATATATATATATATATATATATATATATCTATATATATATATATATATATATATATATATATATATATATATATCTATATATATATATATATATATATATATATATATATATATATATATATATATATATATATATATATATATATATATATATATATATATATATATATTTGCTTATTTATTTGTATTTGTTTACTGGAAAAGTCAGTCTGGACTCAAGGCACCTTTATAGAGGGGACCCTTGGACAAAGCAGCATTAATTTCAGACATTACTTGCAGAAGTTGAGATGATGTCTATATTTTTTGATTATTAGTTTAAATAATAAATATAGGTCAGAGCAGAGTCTTGGAAATAAATCCATCTTGTAAACACTTATTTTATTTGTACTTTTAAAGTAGTCCTGAGTATCTCTGGTGACCAAAATACATACTGGTACTACTACTGTTGATATAATAACAGAAAAAAATCTAGGATTATAACTAAAATTGCCTCCCAACACCCCTCACAATTTGCTGATAAATTAATCTGGCCATGGCATGCCATACTCAGGAATCCTGTTTGACGTTTGTCTTGTGAATGGCAGTTTAAAGGATAATAAGACTTGTGCTTACTCATGTACACAGTGTTTTACTAGCACTTTCTGAATTTACATGTCTTAAGTACACTCAGGGAGGGTATTCAGAAAAGTAGCCATCACCACAGCACAGCAGTACGGAAGTAGAATGAGGTGGCCAGGTGCTTGTGGGTGATGAATAGCAGCAGGAATAGAGCAGCAGTGAAGTAATTCTGTAATGACAGGTAAAAACATCACCATTTTGCTATGCTCAGCAGCTGCACTGTAGGACTACCAAGGAAATGTGGCGATGTAATTTCTCAAGTTTGCAATCTGGCAACTGAGCACTTGAGCTCAGAGGCACGCACAAATATCCCAATGATGTTAGATGTACACTGTGTACAGCCCGTACACATCAGCATTTAAAATTAGTGGAAAGAAGAAGATAGACTAGTCAGAAATGAGATATCATCAAACAGAGGCACACACACAAAGATAAATTGATGGGGAGCTAGGTGGGGGACATGGCAAAAGGGTACTTTTTTGTCGGACAGATGCCTGTTTGCCTATATATGAAGAAAGGAAGAGTGAAATGGTGGTGAGGTGCAATGACTGGAGGAATGAGGGTACAGGGAAGATGGCAGGGGCACCCAAACAAACATATATAGATACAGAGAACAACAAAGGAGACAGCGGGACACAAGGATGGGGCAACAAGGACTGGATACAGAAAAAGGTTGAGCAAATGCTGATAGGGAGGATTAGAAGATAAACAAGGTACAGATGGGAAGCAGAAGGTTAGCAAACACAGTGATAGAGAGATGGGGAGACCATTGGGTTTGCCAGTCCAGCCCAGAGGTGAACCCACCCCAAATCAGTTACCGTAGTGGCTGGAATAAGGTGTAAATGTGGTGTCTGGTAGTCCACTGATGGGGCCTGCCTGGATACACAGCAGTCCAAGATGTGCAAGAAGATGGTCCAGCATACCAATGTGGGTCTCAAGATGCCAATAGTTGTCACTCTATAAGCTGTAGACTATAAACTCTCAATGTATGTTTAGGCCATTTGCTTAACATTACACAGAAAAAATGGGAATTTTGGGAACAATACATGCAGAATGTTGTTTTGGAGGAGAAATAAGGTTTAAGGGAAAGCAGGAATTGAATTAGCTATGTAATGTTCAATTGATAATGACTGTATAGAAGATTGTATGTGATGTATCATGTTTGCAACTGAAAATCTGTCAATAAGGTTTGTTTTCATTTATTTAAATGTATGAATGCCTTTGTTATAAGTCATAATTCAATAAAGATATTTTCTGTTTAATCCAATATTTATTCTGTGGGATTGTACTTTTTGTTCCACAGCAGGAGGCATACCCCAGACAGGTGAGTCCTTGTTCTGTATGTATGTTGACATTAAAAAGATTTTGTGTTAGAAGGTTCTGACTCTATTTATCTTCCTGACTGTTTGTAGACTATTAATCTGGACCTGCACACCAAGATAATGTTAGGTCCCTTTGTTTCGGTTCCCAGTAAAGTATCACAATTGGGATTGCCAAGAATGCATACTAGCCCTACATTTTTCCTGCAGTGCCTGTGGAGGTGTTTGTTTTTGGAAGTTGCTAGGGGTTCTACAGTATGGGTAGAGAGAGAACAACAACTAGGGGAGCCTTAAACTAAAATAATCCAGAGAGGTTAAACAGGCAAAGAACTTTAATAAAAGTTTACAAACCAGTTTAAATGCTTTTACCACCCCTAGTTTAAATGAAAATGATGAATAATACTTTAAATCCTGGTGATATTAGCAAAGAGTAATGTCTGATGCCTTTTAAATTTCTAGTATTTTAGTGTTTATTAGTATACAATATGCAATATACTAATTTTGCAAACTGTTGAGGGTAGCCAATCAGATTAGTCTACTGTTCATGATATCATTGGATTTTCTGTTATTTAAACTTGTTTGTGAATTGGTTTAATTGTCTGATGAAGTTCTTACATGTTAAACCCATTTAACAAACAAAAAAAGCAACGGAGATCTTGCTTTCGTTTGCTTTTTTTTTTTTTTGTTCAGATAGTTAAACAGTGTTTACTAATGGAAAAGTCGGCCCGACGGACCTTTTCCATTAGTATAACTCGTCATGGTATAATACATTAGTTAACAATCAAAGGCATTAACTGCTTTATTAAAGTCAGCCGGCTTATTATTTTAGTTTAATACTTTTTGTTTTCTAACATGGAGGCAGTTTTAATTTTTTGGTATGCTCACTTAGGTGAGCTTGCTTTTCGTTTTGCAAATGATTTAATTCTCCTCTTTTATAAACCTCCATCTCATTGGCATAGGGTGCACTGCAGTACTGACAATGAATTTCTGGCTATAGAGTCATCACAAGCAAAATCAGCCATCCCATTAGGCTAATCTGATCTGCCAGTTTCATTCCTGAATAGTATAATTTTATTTTGGATCCTCCTAATTTTAACTACTTGGGTATCCTGCTAGCTTCAACTCATGAAACCTGAGAAGGAATATGACCTGAACGCAATTTCTCCACACCCTACCTTCTACAGACCTTGCTCCTTGACATCATTGGAATTTGCCCATGTGACTTTACATTCTACAGATGAAGAATGTGATTTTATACCCTCAGCTCATTTTCAGTCCTCAGACTCTTTTAACCTACCCCTGAAATCTCTCCTAAGAAGGGACAGAGGGAGTTATCATTTATGTGGTTCTCTTGAATGCACAGGCATGTCCATCTCCCTCACTACTGTGCTAGTGAGAAAGGAAGTCTTTGGGTTCCAAGTCTGATTACTTGCTACTAGACCTGCAGCAGCTGGATTATTTAAGAGTAATTACAGACTTTTGCTGAGTCATCTTAGCTATTTCTTCAAGATCATTCAGTTTTATCAGATCTGATGTGCCTACCTGTTGCAGGTCAACCTGCACCACTGAGAACCTTTTCCCTTTACTGTCAAGGGAAGTTGAAAAATAAAACCATTCCCAAGATGTCATTACCCTTTTCACAATTACTTTTTCTAATTCTAATTGTGCAGGTCCTGAAAGGTGTTTGGGTGTGGTCCTTTATGCTACTTCCTTCATCTGGACTTGCAGGCTCTCTGGCCTCACTGGACTTCTTTCCTGCAATAGTAGAGCTATAGTTACAAATTTTCAGTAATGAGCTTAGTTTGTTTAATGATCTGAACTATGCCTATGGCATCAAAAGCATCCACCTTTTTGAGTTAGCACCAGCTTCAACATTTCTGAATGTGTAAGGTCATGGATTTGTAAGTCCTCTGAGATGTACTTTAACCAATACTACCCAAAATCTATAATATTTTTACTGGCAACATCAAGTATTACATATGCACTTCCAGGTTACTTGATCTGAAATATGACATAGTTGTTATATTCTGGGATGGAATTATTGATGTTTTTTTCTGACAGACATGGGTAATATGCACCAAAACAGTGATTCATGAAAGTCCCTTTAGTATTTGTGTGGCAACTAGATGGCATATTTTTACATGGACATGCCTCCACTGTATGTTCCTCATCCCATTGGGGCCAGATTGTATCCATTTAAGTGTACATCCTGCTGGAGTTTCCATGATGCTTATGTAAGTACTTGGTCTGTGTGCTCAAAGTTTACAGAGTCTGTTTGGCTATTTTTTTTTCAAGATCACTCTATCTTATCTTATCTGATGGGCCTACCTACTGCATTCCTTTTGAGGTCAGTTATAATCTGATTATAAACAAATGCTGAGACAAGTCATCCAATCTTCTAAGTTCCTAGATCAAAATCAACATAAGTCTGATTCTTTACTTTAATTATAGCCATGGCTGCTGGAGATCTGCAATTCAACCTAGTCACCAACAATGTGATATGTCATAGAGAAATAAGAGTCACATATAGAAGGAGTTTAGAATGTAAGATGACCACAGATGGAGTGTTCTGTATAGATATCCAAGATCTTTTAATGAAATTATATATTTCCCCCAATGACTGAGGGATTGTAGGACTGTTTCAACACTCTTCTCTTATAAATCAGATCCTTTTTAGCAATATGCATAGAGTTTTCTATACCTACAATCAACTGCATTATTAGCTAAGTACAAACTTGCAGTGTTAAAGATTGTACTGAATTTTATTTTTCTATTTAATTGTTTCATTGAATATTGTAGTCTGTGTCTCTCTGCAGTTATTTATTTTTCTATTTATTTGTTCCATAGAATACTGTGGTCTATCTCTCTGCAATAAGTGGATGTTATTGTGTTTCATTTCATTGATATTCAGTGTAAAACTCTTAGCCTAGAGTGTTTCTCTGTATTTATAAGTGTTAGTCACATATCTTTGAATTTTATTACTGCTCAATATCTGAGTTGTTTGGTTTTCTGCTTTATACCACATTCAACTGCATTACTAGCTGAGTTAAGTACAAACTTGCAGTGTTAAAGATAGTACTGCATTTTATTTTTTTGTCTATTTAAATATTTAATTGAATATTGTGGTCTTTGTTTATCTGCGGTTATTTATTTCTCTCTCACTCTCACTCTGCAGTAAGTGGGGGTTATTGTGTTTTACTTCATTGATATTCAGTGCTAAACTCTTAGCCTAGAAGGTTTCTCTGTATTTATAAGTGTTAGTCACATATGTTGGAATTTATTTCTGCTCAATATCTGAGTTGTTTGGCTTCTGCTATATACCTACAATCAACTGCATTACTAGCTGAGTTAAGTACAAACTTGCAGTGTTAAAGATTGTATTGCATTTTATTTTTCTATTTACTTGTTTCATTGAATATTGTGGTCTGTGTGTCTCTGCAGCTATTCATTTTTTTTCTATTTATTTTATTCCATAGAATACTGTGGTCTCTCTCTCTCTCTCTCTCTGTCTCTGTGCAGTAAGTGGGAGTTATTGTGTTTCACTTCATTGATATGCAGTGTTAAACTCTTAGCCTAGAGGGTTTCTCTGTATTTATAAGTGTTAGTCACATATCTTTGAATTTATTACTGCTCAGTATCTGAGTTGCTTGGCTTTTTGCTAAATACCTACAATCAGCTGCATTACTAGCTGAGTTAAGTACAAACTTCCAGTGTTAAAGATTATACTGCATTTTATTTTACTATTTGTTTCTTTGAATATTGTGGTTTGTGTCTCTCTGCAGTTTTTTTATTTTTATGTTTATTTCTTTCATAGAATACTGTGGTCTCTCTCTCTCTCTCTTTCCCTCTGCAGTACGTGGGGGTTATTGTGCTTCACTTCATTGATATTCAGTGTTAAACTCTTAGCCTAGAGGGTTTCTCTGTATTTATAAGTGTTAGTCACATATCTTTGAATTTATTACTGCTCAATATTGGAGTTGTTTGGCCTTTTGCTATGTATCTACAATAACTGTATTACTATCTGAGTTAAGTACAAACTTGCAGTGCTAAAGATTGTACTGCATTTTATTTTTCTATTTGTTTCTTTGAATATTGTGGTCTGTGTCTCTTTGCAGTTATTTATTTTTCTGTTTATTTGTTTCATAGAATACTGTGGTCTCTCTCCCTCTGCAGTAAGTGGGGGTTATTGTGTTTCACTTCATTGATATTCAGTGTTAAACCCTTAGCCTAGAGGGTTTCTCTGTATTTATAAGTGTTAGTCACATATCTTTGAATGTGTTACTGCCAATATCTGAGTTGTTTGGCTGTCTGCTATATACCTACAATCAACTGCATTACTAGCCGAGTTAAGTACAAACTTGCAGTGATAAAAATTGTACTGCATTTTATTTTTCTGTCTTTTTAATTGTTTAATTGAATATTGTGGTCTGTGTCTCTCTGCAGTTATTTATTTTTCTGTTTATTTGTTTCATAGAATACTGTGGTCTCTCTCTCTCTCTCTCTCTGCAGTTAGTTTCCCCTCCCTCCCTGTTCTTGTTTTGGTATTGATCTTTGTGGCTTTGGAATTGCCCGCCCCTCCTGTAAATTTGTGTTTGAACACTCCTCCTGGGTCTATCTCATTTGCTCACTCAACCGAGTACAGTGCAATCATATTTTGACTTCAGACACTCCTACCAGTCCCATCTGTTCAGCTGTATCCTAGTCTAGTGTCACTAGTTCATTCTACCTAATACAGAGAAAACATTTGAGAAGGGCAAGCCACCTAGGTCCTTAACCTTGAATTATCTTCTTTGCCTACTTTTTCCCTTTACACTTACAAAAAAAAATTATAAGCTTGTTTCCTGCCTTGCCTGTAACTAGTCTAATCCAGATACAAATTTGCTGTACCCAGGACTGTTTATAAGCTTCTGAGCCCCCCAAACCTTTCTGTGTTGGAGGGAAGCCTTTTAGCTTATCAGTGGGAGTGGTAAGCACTAGGTAGCCTATCTACTACAAGAGTGGTTTCTGGCCCAGAAATTGTAGTTTATTAGCCATTTGGGCAGTTTGTACATCTCTTTCAACTTTGTTTAAAAGCCCGCATTTGCACTTGTTTACCACTTTCCTGTAACTAGTTTAGTTCAGATACAGAATTGCTATATCCAGGAATGTTTGTAAGCTTCTGAGCCACCCCAAGCCTTTTTGTGTTGGAGGGAAGCCTTCTAGCTTATCAGTGAGAGAGGTAAGCACTAGGTAGCCTATCTACCACAAGAGTGGTTTCTGTCCTGGAAATTGTAATTTATTGGCCATTTGGGCAGTTTTTCGATCTCTTTCTATGTTCTGGTTTACAAGCCCAGGTTTGCATTTGTTTCCCCACCTTTCCTGTAACTAGTCTAGTCTAGATACAGATTTGCTGTATCCAGGACTGTTTGTAAGCTTCTGAGTGGTGCCAAAGTCTGCTCTTCAACTTTTCGCTTAGATCTGCTAGTTCTCTCCTCTACTACACTTTTACTAGATTATTAGTCTAGCACTTTACCAGACTTCTTGTAGCAATTATTGTAGCACACAAAAGTGCTACCAGCACTAAACGTTCTGCAAGAAAACAGCTCCATTACTTATTATTAATGCCCACCCCTCCAGACATGTCTAAAGTTCAGTTCCCTGTGCTTTTTCCTATTAACCTGGTGAACTTGGGCATCCTGTGGCAGTGTAGCAACTGCCTCATGTACACAGACAGCTCTCTCCTCTTACCTCCCAACACTCAGACTTGCGAGAGATGCACTTATACATCAAAACTGACATCCAAATTGGAAGCCACACACTCTCCAGCCAAGACCGGAATAGCTTGTCAAGAGGAGAAGGTCAACACTTGCACTACACCACATGGAACACATAGCCCTCCAGAACATACACAAGCACTGCCTTCACATAAAAACATAAACCACACACCCACCTTTTTGAAGGCTCTCAATAAAAATCTATCCAAACAGCAGAGAACTCCAAGGCAGAAACGCACTCAACCACCAGAGCACAACACTTATCATGAGACAAATAACTCTCCTAAACATTGTGCAGCTCCACCAAAGCCTCTAAGGCAAAACAGCATGCCCAACATGCTAGTCATAAGTGAATCGATAGTAAGGCACACTGATGTCCCACTCACTAGGTTAAATAAGGAGAACATAGCAGTCAGCTGCCTGTCAGGTGCCAGGATCTGCCACATAACACATGCACTCATGTCCCTCAACAACAGGCATAAATATGACTCTCATTGTACAAGTGGGTGTGACTGACCTGAGATGTACCTCCCTGGATTTCATGAAAAGAGACATGGAGGAGCTCTCAAATCTTGCAGCCCAGGTGGGTATGACCCTAGCCCTGAGCAGCATGCTACCATCACCCACAATGGTACCACAGTACAAACAGAAAATGATTGATTTCAACAAATGGTTAAGTTTCTGGTGTCATTCTAAGGGGATCCATTATCTGCCTGGGATGACATGATTGACAGACCTCGATGCTTTGTCAGAGATGGCCTGCATCTGTCATCCCTGGGCTTCCAGATACTAGCTAAGGCTCTTGCCACCCCTACAGTGCCTTTTTTAGGCGGTGTTCAAAAGACCAAACTACCACCATAACAGCTACAAACAAATGCAATCTGAGGGTCATGCTGCTCAATGCTAGAAGTCTAAATTTCAAAATGCACTCACGTGAAGCACTCCTTAAAATGGAGAACATTGACATTTGTGCTGTGACAGAGACCTGGTTCAAGGCAACAGAAAGCACCCCTGCACTACCAGGCTATAACTCATTCCAAACCTTTTGGCCCCAGAACTTGGACCGAAGCTCCAAAGGCAGTGGTGTTTCCATATCCATAAAGGATGCACACACCTCCAGACTGGTAGCCCAACATATTGCATCAGAGATACTTCCGGTGCAGCTAACATTGGTAAGACAGCTATTCAGGTCGTAGCCTGCTATAGGTCCCCAACCATGTCCTAAGACTCACACTCCACGTTCCTAAGCACCCTGCAGAATATTTGGGTCCAACCTAACACTCTCATACTGGGTGACTTCAACTACCCTCCATTAACTGGGAAAACTACTCATGTGCCAAAATACTTGCCCAACATTTCTTGGACTTCATTAATTCCAGTGCCCTGGACCAGCTCATTCTTACCCCCATTAGAGGTAGCAACATCTTTGACCTGGTCATTACTAACATGGGTGACCGTTGCTCTACACCAATAGTCAACTCCTCCCTGGTTAGATCGACCACAAAGTAATCGCCTTGATAATTGACATCCCTCCCACCCCGCAAAGGTAACCACCATGAAAAACTTCTCCAAACCTAACTTTGGGCTCCTAAAAGCAGAGGTGGCTAACTTCATGGCACCCATGCAAATGGAGAGTAGTTGCATGACTGTCGAATCATACACCAATGCACTGTACAAACATGTACACAAATGTATGAATCTCGCCATACCCAATAGAAGCAAGACCCTCTCCTGCTAAAATAGGAAGCCAATCTGATAGTCCCCTGCCATAAACAAACTCTACAAAAGAAGGAGGAAACTGAAGCAGAATAAGGTGAAGTCCCAAGACTGGAAAAACTCCCTTATCAGCCTCAACAAAAAGGTGAGATCCCTCATCAAATCCTCTTAAGCTAGCTATGAAAACAGAATTGCAGCAGATAGAAAAGACAACCACAAGGCCTTCTATAGTTATGTAAAGAATCTCCATGGCGATACCCAGATTTGCTCTGAGCTACCTCACAATGGTACCTGCTATACCGAGCCAACAGATATTGCCAATATACTGGATGACAGATTCAGTGCCAAATTTACCCCCCTCTCCCCTCCCAAAGGACCTATCACATTAACAGTAAATTGCCAGGCACCCAGCATTACTGCTGCACAGGTTAAAACAGCACTGTCCAAGGCCAAGAATACAGCTTTTATGGGACCTGACAATATCTCTGGCTGTGTTCTACATGAACTACAGAGTGAACTGGCACCTCACCTGTGTGCCCTGTTCAATCACAGCCTCACCTCAGGATTTGTCTCTACCGGATGGTGCACTGCTACAGTCATCCCTCTCCACAAAGAAGGAGCAGCTACAGACCCTGGGATCTATCGCCCCATTAGCCTAACAAGTCTGATATGCAAAGATATGGAATGCATCATCATGGACCTAATAAACAAGGATATAGGGAATCTCCAAACTCTGGATCCCACACAGTTTGGTTTTGTGAAGGGTAGATCATGCCTGCTCAACTTGGTCGACTTCTTTGAGTCAGTAACCAGAGCTGTGGATGAAGGCAAGGTGGTTCACACAGCCTACCTTGATCTGGCCAAGGCCTTTGATACCATTCTCCACTCAGGAATCATAGAAAAACTCAGTAAGCTAGGCATCAACCCCTATATCACTAGGTGGGTTGCAAACTGGCTCACAGATGGAACCCACAGTGTGAAAGTGACTGACTCCAAGTCAGACTGCCGACCAGTCACAAGTGGAGTCCCACAGGGTTCATTCCTGGGTCATCTCCTGTTTGGTATATACTCCTCAGAAGTCCAGGCCAACACGAAGGGACTCTGGCTAATAAAGTTCACAGACGATTGCAAGTTGGGAGCTATTATTAACTGCCCAAGTGATGTTGACATCCTACAGAAATGCCTCACTGAGACCAACAACTGGTGTCAGAACCATGGCCTTAAGCTCAATGCCAAAACATGTGTCATCGTCCCCTTTGGGTAAAACCCAGTTCCAATGAATTACCACATCGATGGTAGTCCTCTGAACACAGAAGGCATTTTATGAGGTCTGGGAACACAGGTTGACTGCAACCTCTCTTTTGACCACCACATTGCCACTGTGGTCAGAAAGTCCTTCTTTGTGGCACATCTTATTACTAAGGGTTTTGCATCCAGGAAGAAAGAGGTCATTGTCTCCCTCTACTCTTCCCTCATTAGGCCAGTCATCGAGTACAATGCCCCATTTGGCATGTACCTCACTAGACACCTGCAACAACTGGAGAGGCCACAAAAGTACCTTACAAAGAGGAATCTAGGCTCATCCTCATTACCGGAATCAACAGAACGTGCTGGAGGGACAGGTTCATAACCCAGAGATTGCCCATGCTATGGAATAGACTTCCCATACATGTTAAACAGAGCACCTCACTGGCCCTGTTCAAGAGAAATCTTGATGAGTGGATGGCACTTGTCCTACATGGACAAACTCCAAAAAACCTCCCAACTATTCTCGGTCTCATATCGCCTACTTAGAGGTGCTCTCTGCTTGACTTACAAAGCCATGTCTGATCCAGCTCTGTTAGAAATGCTACATCTAAAGAAATCCCAATCCCACTGCACCACATGCTCCAGAGACCTCATCCTCATTACCAGAATCAATAGAACGTGCTGGAGGGACAGGTTCATAACCCAGAGACTGCCCATTCTATGGAATAGACTTCCCATACATGTCAAACAGAGCACCTCACTGGCCCTCTTCAAGAGAAATCTTGATGAGTGGATGGGAAATAGAAAATTCACCCGGGGATCACTGCAGTGGCTCTACTTGATAGAAGCACTGGGAACTAAGGTCAGGTGGCACGATGCCAGGGTAATCCTATGGGCTAGGCTTGTAAAGGCTCCAGGGCCATTAGCCTAGTACACACCTATGAACCTATGTTATTTACACAAAGATAATAAAGATTGCTTTACATTTCTCCCTTTTATCCCTTGATCTGATCTCACCTTTATTACTATATCTTTGTGGTCAAGTTGTTTGTAAGATTTAGTTCTAGTTAAAGATCTTACGCTTAGCTAAGGTTATGTTTTATTTATCATTTTATTATAAAGTCTAACTGGCCATATTCAAATCTTTGATTATGTAATTGATCATGGTATTACACATTGCAAGCAAATTAAGCATTTCTAGTTTTTTTTCTTAGAGTCACATTCTTGACTGTGAAAATCAGGAGTCACTTCCAACTTTGTGATTATTAGAGACTTACCTACTAATGTAGCCTGTTTCTCCTTTTTTCACTTCCATTTTAGAGTATGAAAGTTGTTTTAACATATTTTGATTTATACTGGAAGTTTTGCCAGTATTATCATCATTCTGTTTATTTAGTCTTATCATATAAAGTAATCTACAGAAAAAAAAACAAGACATCATTTCCTGTTAAATGTTAAAACAGTTACTATCTGGGTTTCTGGGTGTGTTTGGCACCCTGTATCATTTTAATTGGGTTATCCTTTGCCCTTTCCCCTGCATTTTGTAGTCCTTATTTCTGTGCACATTGATAAAGATTTTAATATGCAAATTCAGTGTAGATACTATTTTTTTTTCAGAAAGAGACAAAACCAGCATTGTCTATAGGATTTGTAACAGGCAGCTGTTCTGTCTGTTGACAATCAGTTCACTGATACCATAGTCAACAATACCTGCACATCAACAGTTACATTTATCTGTATGTCTAGGGGGATGATCCAACATGCATAGGCAGCTGCATGCAGAAATGTTAACTTTTTTTGACTTGGTTTGACCTTGAAGTGGATATTTAAGCTGGAGATTGCTGTGGGGCGGGACTTCCAGTCCTGGGGGCATAGGAAGCTCATCCTTGTACAGGAAATGTCTTTGTATTTTTTTTTTGTTTCTTTGTTTTGTCTTGCATGAATTTAAAGTACAGTCCTTAACTGAGAGTCATAATTTTCTTCTTGAGATGCTTAAAGCGTACTTGTCTTGAACATCTGTTTCAGTGCGCTTTTAATATGTATTACTTTCTTATCTTCTGTCAGTGGTGCATGCAGAACTTACCACATCTTTAAGTATCTTTGGACGGCTTGCTCTTATTGTTCTTACAGCTTGCAGGACATCTACAGCATCTTCATTTTGAATTTGCTTGCACAGAATACTAGCAGCACAAAATAAGCCACTCCGACTAGCACCATCCCTAGAACGGACAACACAGTTTCATAGAAAATTATTATTAACTTTTATCAGCAGATTCACAGAAGAAATGCTGGCAAGAGAAGGTCAAGAAAAATGCCCATCAGTAATGTCAGGTCATTGATCCACGAAGGTATACATTTCAACCATGCATTTTAAATTCAGTATTTAAGGTTTGCATATACTGTATATATCTATACACACACAGAGACACGTATGTATGTATGTATTTATTTATTTATTTATTTATTTATTTATTCTTATGCTGGATGACACATTTGACAACTGTTGTGTACAGCTGACTCTGCATTTATACAGTGTTAGTATAAATTTTATCCTAAGAGAGAAAAACAGTCAGTTGAATTGGTAAAGGTGTGGCAGGACAGAAGACAGGGCTCATACAACTGCATATTAGTCTGGTTAAAACAAATGTAACTCAGGTGTAAACAAACATTTGCAGATTTGCAGAGGAAAGTAACAAAGCTTAGACAAGCTGAAGGTGTTAGAAAAGGAGACACAGAATTAGTGAAATGAACTGAAATTCAGTTTGGAGCATGTATGTAGATCACAGCTGAGAAAAAAAAATCAGTCTGTGAGGTATGCATTGTCTGAAGTAGATCCTCAAATGAAAAGCTACTACATATCCCTGAGAAATGCAACAAAATAGCAAACATATTTCTTCATTAAACAGGAATTAACTTCCACCTTTATTAAATCACTCTGGTGACACAGAGGGATAAAGCACTGATTATGCTCCAGCTGACTGGGTCCAGTTAATGGCTTAGAGGACTGACAGAGCAGAAGGAATGGGTGTACCCATCCAAGGAAGGAGGGCACTCACTGATACTCTCCCTAAGGGAAGGCGTGCTCCAAAGAGGGGAGTTGCCCTCAGACATAATCACGGAGCATGGATGCAGGAAAATGGAGCAGGTAAGTCATAAAACAAATCCCTCCTGGATGGAAGCAGAGATGAGCTTGACCCCCTCCAGGACACCCTAAAGGATCCATGAATGGCCCCAGCAAAAATGGAGTGAGTCGGGGGGGGGGGGCTGGAGAGTAGCTGGTAGTCCCATCATGGATACTAGGTCTGTAAAAAATTAGGTCTAAAAAAAAAAAATAAATTAAAAAGACACTTCCACTGTTATAGATATGTAGAATATATATTTCAACTGAAAATACAACGACCGGGCTTCTGACAGAATTTTTGGTGATGCTCTACAACTGAATCACTAATTGGTCACTATAAGTATGTATGTCCAGCTCTATTAAACTTTTCTATTATAAAGATAGCCCTTAAACGTTAGGAAGCTTGCTGCAGAGTAGCCTCAGTACACCTTTGGTCGCTCCCTTTCTCAGTAGGTATAAGTCTTCCCTACTTAACCACTGTGTTTCTCCTTATACTTGGTAAGTACATGCAATCCTCATTTATTTTTGTTGCCATGCTTTTCCCTTATTGCTTAGTCTGCTAGCATCTCTCCCTACCCTTTCTGTGCTGCTAGGCATCTCTCCATAGTATATAGCCATATATTTTGTAGCCCACTAGTCCTTCTGTTTAACTACAGAGTCTGTGTTAAGGACCCTCTGATAAAAGCTAATAGCTCACACTCAACAGAAAACATAAAGTGCATGAGAGGTATCTATGCCTTTCTCACTTGCATTTTTCTGAACATTGGAGCTAGAGCTACAAAAAACTATATAAGAAAAACTATTCGTTTTTTTCCTTTTCGGCTGTCCGTATATTTCTAGCTCACACATTCTTATTTCCAGCAGGATTCCCTCCCCTTTTCCTCACACTGCTTCCAATAACTGATCAGCCGAGATTACTTAACTTCCGCCCACCCCTTAGCACCATTTTTAAATCCCTTCTATCGTTGTGCACGGAACGCTACCTCTGCAGCGTGTCTCCCCTATAAGTGTTTTTTTAATAATACATATTCTCATTTTTGATGCATAACATCCTTTTTTGGTGTATTACAAGTGTATATCTTACTCATAAGAACTGTTCAAACCTCAAATGAATGATATTATTGCCTGCATGCTTTAGTTAAGAATTGTGGCATAGTATATCTTTATATAACGACATAATTAGCAATGATGCAGTGATGTGATTCCATACATGACGATAGAAGGGATTTAAAGTTGATGCTAAGGGGTGGGCAGAAGTTAAGTAATCTCGGCTGATCTGAACTTAGAAACAATGACATTGGTAATCTCCAAACTCTGGACCCCACCCAGTTCAGGTTTGTAAAAGGCAGATCATGTTTCCTAAACTTGATAGACTTCTTTGAAGAGGTCACCAAAGTCATAGATGAGGGTATGGTGATTCACACAGCCTATCTAGATCTCACCAAGGCTTTTAACACCATCCCCCACTCTGAATTATAGATAAACTCACAAAACTAGGTATAAATCACTATGTCATAAGATGGGTTGCCAACTGGCTCACTGAAAGAACCCACACTGTGAAAGTAGCAGACTCCAAATCCGACTTCAGACCAGTGACAAGTGGAGTACCACAGTGTTCAGTCCTGGGTCCTCTCCTGTTTGGTATCTACTTCTCAGAAGTACAGGAAAACACAGAAGGTCTTTGGCTAATGAAGTTCACAGATGACTGCAAACTAGGCGTCATAATCAAAACTCCTAACGATGTGGACATCCTACAAAAGGGCCTCACTGAGACAGATGCCTGGTGTCAAAGCCATGGCCTCAAGCTCATTGCCAAAAAGTGCATTGTCATCCGTTTTGGTAAAAACTCTGTACCCATGAACTACCACATAGGCGGTAGTCTACTTAACACCGAAAGTGTGATAAGAGACTTTGGGACACAGGTGGACAGTATTCTCTCCATTAATAATCACATCGCCACAGTAGTCAGGAAATCCTTCTATGTGGCACACCTCATCACAAAAGGTTTCTCATCCAGGAAAAAAGAGGTCATTGTTCTCCTCTACTCATCACTCATTAGACCCATTATAGAGTACACTGCCCCTTTTGGTATGTACCTCACAAGACATCTACAACAACTAGAAAGGCTGCAGAAATACCTCACAAATAGGATTACTGGCCTCAAACAGATGTCCTATGCAGACTGTCTCAAAAAGCTCCAGCTTTACTCCATTGCATATCTCCTACTCAGAGGCGATCTCTGCCTAACATACAAAGCTGTGTCAAACCCAGAGCTGTTGGACATGCTCCACTTAAAGCAATCCCAATACCTCTGAGCTACGCACTCTAGGGACCTAAACCTTGTCACCACAATAAACAGAATATGCTGGAAGGATAGATTCCTGTCCCAGAGGCTTCCAATACTCTGGAACAAACTACCTGTCTATATCAAACAAAGCTCCACATTAGCACTCTTCAAGAAAAATCTTGATGATTGGATGGGAGATAGGAAATTCACCCCGGGGATCACTTCTGCGGCTCTGCTCGACAGGGGCACAGGAAATTAATTTTCTTGGGTGGCGAAAGCCAGGGTACCTTTTTGGCTAGGCTTATGTAGGCCCTAGGGCCAATAGCCTAGTACCTACCTATGAACCTATGTATGAACTGTCTTAAATGAATAGTCAACACCTAGAATTCTTAATCATAGCATAGCGACTAAGAGCTTTCTATGATAGACTGTTGTCATAGACTGTATTGTGCACATAGATATCTGGTGGATCACTGTAGATAACTGTTTTCTGTGTTGTTAACAGTACTTTCTGCTGGAATTAATTAGAACTGTTTCTACCCATATTAAATGACACAGTTAAAATCGTACAATAGTTATTAAGTAAAAAAGTATTTTTCTGTGTGGTTAGCATGACATTCTACTAGAAATGAATAGCGCTGTTTTTCACATATAGAATGACTCAGTTACAATTGTAAAGTATTACTGCATTTTACTCTAGTCTGTCATTACACTTTTGAGAGAACTGCATAAGGTAAAACGTTGTGGATGTGAAACGGTACCTATATATGTAGGCTAGTACTGTATACTGATGAACTGTAGCTTGAAGAAGCAATTTGTCGTATAACTGAGCTGTTAAATGTCTTATTTACAACACAGAGAATAAGTGGACGTATTTATATTTCTATCTAGCATGTGTTTAGCCACCTAAAGTTACTTTTGTTAACATTTCACATTGCTTGCTCCATTCTCCTTTAGTACGCCCTGCACCTAGAAGACATTAACTGTCCCAGCCAAATCATACCCTCAGCAGTTTCAACTGAAAATGCAATGACCAGGCTTCCGACATAATTCTTGGTGACCCTCTACAACTGAATCACTAATTGGTCACTATAACTATGTATGTCCAGCTCTTTTAAACTTTTCTAGTATAAAGATACCCCTTTCACTTTAGGAAGCTTGCTGCAGAGTAGCCTCAGTACACCTTTGGTAGCTCCCTTTCTCAGTAGGTATACGTCTTCCCTACTTGACCACTGTGCTTCTCCTTTTACTTGGTAAGTACGTGCAATCCTCATTTGTAGAGTTTAGACCAGTACTTGCACTACTTTTTGTTGCCATGCTTTTCCCTTATTGCTTAAACTGCTAGCATCTCTCCCTACCCTTTCTGTGCTGCTAAGCATCCCTCCATAGTATACAGCCGTATATTTTGCAGCCCACTAGTCCTTCTGTTTAACTACAGACTCCATTTTAAGGACCCTCTGGTAAAAGCTAATAGCTCACACTCAACAGAAAACATAAATTGCATGAGAGGTAGCTATGCTTTTCTGACTTGCATTTTTCTGAACATTTGAGATAGTTTTTTGTAGCTCTATTAGTTTTTCTGCTTTTTGGCTGTCCGATTCATCCCTGCTCCGTTCGCCCTCCACTTCGGTCCGGGCTCACTTTGCTCCCCTACCCTACCCCCATTCCCACACACTCCCACTTTCATTAGATTTATTTATCTCCTTAGCCCATGCCATTCACTCTTCATCCAATTAACTCCCTCCACCATTAACAAACAGTAAGACCCACTACATCATTCTCACCCACATAAATCCTCTCTCAGTATGGCCTCATCAATCAACACAACTCAGCACTTATCATGCTTTATTTCCTGCATGACCCAAATATTAATTCTAATCCTATTAATACAAACCACTCCCATACATGGTACCATATTCCCCTCACCAACTTCCTCCTGCACACAAACCCTTCATTTAAATCTAAACAAACATAGCTACTCAAACATCTCTCCATGTCTACTTGCATGTTGTACAATTATTTCAGACAGACTAAAACTACTACCTCCTTCCCCCCAAATTTAAATTATGTCTGCTACGACCCAATAAGCCCATCTTCCATAGACAGCAAACTCGCACAATATTTTATGTACTTCACTCACTAATACATCGTTGAGATATCCACCCAAATCCAGGCTCAACCAACCCTCCTACATCCACCACTAACTCAACTGACCAAGCACTCCATCTAATTACAATAAACATCCACAATATTTGCAATATAATTACTGAATTTCATGCCTGGCTAACTAC
Organism: Protopterus annectens; assembly: GCF_019279795.1. Taxonomy (NCBI): domain Eukaryota; kingdom Metazoa; phylum Chordata; order Ceratodontiformes; family Protopteridae; genus Protopterus; species Protopterus annectens. Next base: position 566,247,075 of record NC_056726.1, on the reverse strand, counting down.
CCACACCCCAGATATTATTCCAGTAACTGAAACATGGCTAAAACCACACATTGCTGATACCGGAATTCTTCCTCCAGGCTATAATATCATTCGTTCAGATAGAATTCACAAAAAGGGTGGCAGTGTAGCATTAATCTATCAAAACACATTGCAACTAACAACTCATACAAAACCCCTCCCCACATTCAGAAACCTAGAACTCCATATCATATCCCTTCACATAAATAGTAACAAACACATATGCATAGCAGTAATTTACATACCCCCAGGCCAAAATAGCCACATACTCGAAGACTTTTTATCCTGGATTAATCAAAATATATCACAGGAAACTATAATTCTAGGAGACACCAACATTAATTGGTTAAACTTAGTCTTCTCCTCCCCAGAAAATAGTATAAACCTACATAGTTTCACACAGCTCATCACCACTCCTACCCACAATCTGTTAATAGAATCTGAATCAACCTTAGACTGGATACTAGTAACCCACCCTCAAAATTACACAAACTCAGGCACCCTACCAAACATACTTTGTGACTACCTCTCAGCATATACTTGCAGGACTCACACTCAAACAGTCAAAATTCACTCGTATAGAACCTCAAGGAATCTTGCCCACTTTGACCAAAATAAATTTATAAGCATTTTAAAATCTCAAAACTGGTACCCACTAAACACACTCCCCTTAGACGAGGTTTTTGACTCTTTTAACAAACTCTTTTTAGACACACTCAGCAGCTTAGCTCCATTACGTATTAAATAGAAAGTAATCATGCCCTTTGGTAAACAAAACAAAAAAAACAAGCTATCTATCTTAGAAACAAAGCCTGGAAATTATGTCTGAAAGACAGAACAAAACACTGCAGATTCCACTACAAACAACACTGTAACAAAGCAAAAAAGCTAGTGATACAGGATAAAAAGGATTAATTTTCCTCGAAACTAACTACCTCATATAACAATCCACATAAGTTCTGGAGGTCTGTCTAAACTCTACTCAATTCAGGCACCATGCAAAATCCATCCCCTGCACCAGAAAAGACTCCACAAGTTTCCCAAGACTTTTACACCCATTTCATCTCTACCATTCAAAATCTACTCAGAGACTCCCACCTGACCCAAACTCAAACCACCCACTATCCACCAAACACACCCCCTCCACTGTAGATAATACCACTACTCCATCAGCCTACTCCTTTACAGTTCAATCAGTACCCACAATTCTGATCTTGAAATTCTTAAAAAAACCTCAAACCTTGCTCACTTTCTGCAGATAATCTTCCCCCAGAATATCTGCAACTAGCAGCTACTGCAATCGCATACCCAGTTAGCATTCTCATAAATCACTCTCTTTCTGAATCTTATGTTCCCCATCTATGGAAAAAATCCACTACACAAAGGTGGAAACTCCCATGACCTCTCTAACTATCGCCCCATCTCTATACTCTCTCCACTCTCAAAAATTCTAGAAAAAATGTGTTCACACACAACTACTTAAACACCTCTCAGATAATGCTCTTCTATCCCCTACCCAACATGGGTTCCCTCCAGGGCATAGCACCATCACTGCCTTCCTATCTTTCTCTGACACCATTAACAAAGCCATAGATGGAGGTCACCCTACCTCAGTAATCTTAGTAGACCTATCTAAGGTTTTCGACACAGTGTCACATACTAAGCTACTAACTCAACTATAAAAATTAGGTTGCTCCCCAAAATCGCTTAACTGGTTCACCTCTTACCTACAAAATAGAGAACAGTCAGTAAGTTGACTTAATGTACAATCTAATTACCAAGCTAATAACATAGGGGTACCGCAAGGATCCATTTTAGGACTACTACTGTTTAATATCTTTATCAATTATCTTCACAAAGCTCCCCACATACAAAGCCTCATCCAGTATGCTGACGATTCTACACTAATATCCACATCCAATAATTGTTCAGATCTCCTCACAGCTACACAAAAGGCCTTTACTTCACATTGAATCTTGGCTTATTAATGCACAACGTATGTTAAACCTCAAAAAACTAAACTTTTACTTTTCTCTACAAAATCACTTGACACTGACTTCAAAATCCTTGCTAATGATGGTACAGAAATAGAACTAGTGAAAACAGCCAATAGACAACAAACTAACTTATGAACCACATATTCTTAATGCAATTAAGAAAACACACTTCAAATTAGGCTAACTTTACCACCGTAAGCTTTATATGTGTGTGTGTGTATGTATATATATATATATGTGTGTGTGTGTGTGTATATATATATCTATATATATATATATATATATATATATATATATCTATATATATCTATGATCCGGACACATGCTCGACTAGCATATGTCCGAATCACAAAACATCGAACACACATACACAAAAGCGCTTAACATCGACAAGCGCTTCCGTGTATGTGTGCCTGTTTCGTAGATTGGACTACAGTGCGGTTAAAGGAAAATTCTTTTTTCCCCACTGTAGTGCGATCTCGGAGTGAGAATAATAAAGTAGGGGGGTTGTGGGGGTGCAGGGAGCGCCCCTGCAGAAACGTATCAATTAAAGCATGTATTTGTCAATATTTGTAGATATGTTAGGGGTATATTGTATTAAGTATTTTTAGTAATTATAATATTTAATAAAAAAATATATAATTTATTTTGTATTTGAAATAAAATGTTATAAAATGTTAGGTAATGTATGATTACTAGGTTCCTTTAAATGACTGTATATTTTTTCTAAATGAATATATATTTGATTACTTAATTGTTTAATTGACTATGGCTGTTGGTTTATAAGCGTTGGATTTTTTTATGGTAAACATTTCTTGTGAAGGCGAAGGCCGAGGTACCAGAATTTATTAAAGAATAAAAAGTTATCTATCACTTTTAGGCTGCTTATTTCCAGTCACCTAGTGTTTTTGGTGTATTTTCTTTTTGGGTTTTTCGTATTGGAACATTTCATGCAATGTCGGTGAACGGAGCAGCGATGGCACCAGGAGGTGCAGTCATCCATCAGCATGGTCTGAATCTTATATCCATATGGAAGGAGAGAGATGAAAAGTTGGCTTCTAGCGATCCATGGGTATGCAGTCAGAATGATTTTTCTGCCAAATTTGATGAACTTGAAAAATTAATGGTCAAAGAGGTAACGACCTTTTATGACCTAAGACTGTTGGAGAAATATGTTAGTTCCAATATCACCCCTAGAGGTCTTAGGGTTGAGCGACTACCAGCTTATGATTTTTCGGATGAGGATGGAGACCTGTTGGCAGAATGGAAGGAGATCTCCCTGTGTTGTACATTGTTGGCTGGGGGTGCTAATTAAAAGGAATGAAAGGGTACTCGAGAGAATGTGCTCTAGCATTTTGAATTTGCAAGAGAGCCTCTTAAAAGTTACTCAAGTAAGTACATTTAATGAACAATTGACCAATATAAGAGCCAGAGTATCCAATGTAGAAGCTGAAGTTTTACAGCGTAAAAAGAAAAAGTTTGTCCGGGACTCTAATGATTACAAGTCCGATAAACTTTTCTCATGGCAGTATAACTTTAAGAAGGGGCGTGGCAGGAACACAGTAAGGAGGAATAGTTATAAATCAGGCGCCTCTAGAGATACTTCGGTTTCATCAGTGGAACTGTCGTCATCAGGGAGAAAAAGTGTTTCCTTTGAGAATTTAAATGTGGAGACATTATCAGGTTCCAACGGGTCAAACAGCATGTCGGCAGGTGATGACCAGGTCACAACGCAGAATAGAGGGAGAGGATGACGTTTACAAGGAAAGGGAAAAAGAAGATAGAACTGATTTATGTGACTTTGCTCGTACATGTGGATTTACTTCATCTCAATTTTTGAATGCTCCCTATGTCACCAATGTTTTTTCTAGTGCTTATGTTTGCAATGCAGGTGAGAATTTATGTATTATAAATCTTTCTGATTTGAATATTACTGATAATATTCTTGGTTTGTTAAATAAGGGTACGAAATTCGTGCCCACTCATTTTCCTAGCTTGGCAGATGTCATTTTCGAAGCTAAGAAGTTCTGCAGGAAATTGCATTTAAAAGTTTTTTTCGCTAGTAACAATATAGCGGAGAAACAGAATTCTGTTAATATGGATGAGTCACTTTTAGATAGTTCCTTGATGGATATGACAATTTATGAGAACGAACTGTTTGATATTCATGGAGAGGAGCAGAATATTGCTATGGGCTCTGATTTTGAATATTTCACTGGTTATGGGAAATTTGATGTGCCGAAAGTCCCGTTTGTGAGTGATTTTGAACCACCAAAAATTAATGTTGTTATAAATGTTTTTGAAAAAACTTTATGTAACACATTAGAAATTGAATATAAGAAATTTAAGCAAAGTAGAAAAGTTTTTAATTTAAGTAAGAATGGGTGGCTGGCTTTGTGTGAATTAAGGGAATCGATTGGGAGGTATGTGTTTTACTGAATCTGACAAAGGCGGGAATTGGGTAATTTTTCCCAAAGATAAATATATTTCTACAGCCTTTGATTTATTGTCAGATGAAAATGTATATGAACGCTTGGCCACTAATCCTGTTAAAATTTTCAACAGCACACTGCTTGACATATTGGAAAGGGGTGAACGCCTGGGATTCTTTACAGCTACAGATGTTAAAAAATTGTACATTAAGAATCCTAAGGATGCGAGATTTTTTATAATTCCAAAGGTGCATAAGGATATAAGGAATCCTCCAGGGCATCCAATTGTTTCAGGCAGGGGTGCATATTTACAGAATGTAGGAATTTTTTTGGATTCTGTGCTTAAAAATTATTTAAGTAGGGTGTCCTCACATGTGAAAAATGCAAGTGAAGTTTGTAATAGCGTAGGGGGCACAGTTTGGAATGACAATTTCTATTGGGTGAGTGTAGATGTTAAGTCACTATACACAAGTATTAATAGAATTTGGGGACTAGAGGCAGTTATTAGGATGTTAGGAGAAGGTCCACGTACTTCTTACATTATTAATTTGTTAGATTTCTGTCTAACTCACAATTGCTTTGAATTTGAAAAAAACTTTTTCTTCAGAAGGAGGGTACAGCAATGGGTGCCCCTTATGCTCCTTCATATGCCATTATATTTATGGCACATTTTGAGAACTTGTTCATTTATCCCAATGATTTTTTTCGGAACAAGGTGATAAAGTATAAAAGATTTATTGATGATCTTTTATTTCTTTGTGAAGGTGATTGTAGGGACTTTGATAAATTTATTAGTGAGTTAAAAAATAACCCTTGTGGTTTGGATTTCACATATAAGATAGGGCGTTGTGAAATCCAATTTCTTGATGTAAGTTTTTATGTGGGGTCTGACAGAAAAATACAATTCAGACCTTATCATAAAGAAACCGCCACTAATAATTTTTTGCATGCCACAAGTATGCATAGTCTCAGTCTTATTAGTTCTTTACCAGTAGGTGAATTCAAGCATATTGCTGTTAATACGTCAGAAAAACATATGCTTAACTCAGAATTCAATAAGGTTGAGGCAAAATTAAGTACTAGAGGCTATTCTAAAAATATGGTGATGTCAGCTAGAATTCAAGTCGAACATGAGTTAGGTATAATCAAGCATGTTAGGTCCCATAGTAGTAAGGAAATGAGAAATTTCAATATAAGAGAAAATAATTTTGACAGGGAGAGTATGGAGAAAGCATTGGGGGATAGCGCATTATTATTTTTTGTGAGTAGATTTTCAGAATTCTCTAATATTTTAAGAAGAGTGGTTAATTCATTGTGACCCATTATTAGTAGGGATGAAAAGATAGGACATTTATTTCCCAATAAAGTGACTTTTTCGTATGGTAGGTTTCAGAATTTAAAGGAACTATTAAGATTCAGACTTTATAAGAAACAATGGAATGCTGGGACATTTGCCTGTGGAAAGTGCAAGGTCTGCACTAGATGCAGAAATTTGGATGGCACTGAGATTAATGGGGTTAGTTTTAGTGCCATAGAACATTTTGATTGCAACTCTTTGGGTGTTGTTTACATACTGGGATGCAATTGTGCACCAAAAAAAATGGTATATTGGCCAGACTAGGAGAAGAGTGAAATCAAGAATTCTTGAACACATTGGTGACATAAGGAGGGGGAGATTAGAAAGCCCAGTGGCCAGGCATTTTCACAAAGTACACGGAGGAGTAGATAATGGTTTGATTTTTAGTGTTTTGGGAAAACCCTGGGGGTTAGATTCCAATAGTATTAATTTTACTAGGAGTCTGTTGAACTTGGAGTCTAAATGTATTATCAAGTTTAATACTTTATATCCCAATGGTTTGAATTTAGAAATTTAATATTTATCAATTAAAGCATGTATTTGTTAATATTTGTAGATATGTTAGGGGTATATTGTATTAAGTATTTTTAGTAATTATAATATTTAATAAAATATATATAATTTATTTTGTATTTGAAATAAAATGTTAGGTAATGTATGATTACTAGGTTCCTTTAAATGATTGTATATTTTTTCTAAATGAATATATATTGTTTAATCACTTAATTGTTTAACTGACTATGGCTGTTGGTTTATAAGCGTTGGATTTTTTTATGGTAAACATTCCTTGTGAAGGCGAAGGCCGAGGTACCAGAATTTATTAAAGAATAAAAAGTTATCTATCGCTTTTGGGCTGCTTATTTCCGGTCACCTAGTGTTTTTGGTGTATTTTCTTTTTGGGTTTTTCTTAGCTTGAAAATCAAACCAAGCACATTTTTTCAAGCTGATAGTACTTTTGCTAAATAAAATAATTTGTTTATTATATTTAAACATATTGTATATTTATCAACAGAATTTTATTACTCCCTAAAATTATCAGCAGTTGGATAGTATTTAGTCATCATCCTGTTTTTCCTTTGTATTAATGTTGCTGGTATTTTCCTCAAAATATTTTTTTCTGATTTGGAATGCATGTTTGTATTTGAATGTGCTAAAGTGATTTCAGTTAATGACTTTGGTGAATAACTGCTTGTGATGTTTTTGTCTTCCTGTGCTACTAGATAACATTACAAACATATTTTTATGTGAATCCTTAGCAGTAGATCTACTGTGTTATGGATCTACCCTGCAAAGGCCCAGTACAGAGGCTATACTACTATGGACGTATGTTCCTATAGCCCAGTACTGTAGTAACACGATTTCCAATTTTAACTTTAATTGCATAAATGCATACTGTATGTTCCTAGTTCTTTTTGCCCCCATACCTACCTACTATATCCCTTGTGGTATCAGGCCTCCATAACCATGGAGGGGTGCTATTGGAGAGATCATCTTTCAAGCAGTCATGAGTGTTGCTTGTGCCCTTTGCTGGCATCCTGAATATGAAGATATTTTATTATATCCATCTTCCCAACCCAGGATAAAGGGATCAGTATTCTGGGTCATCACAGATGCGTATCATGCCTTCTGTCTATGAATGGATGCTTCTGTCCACTTGTGAGGATGGGTGCCACATATTGGTGGTTTGTTGAGCCAAATGCCTATCCCTCCAGTCATAAATTTGTATAATCTCTGCTCCTTTGAGTATGTAATAGAGAGTGACCAGCTCTGTCCCTTCGTACCCCCCCCAGGAAGGGAGGGCATACCCACCATCCACTGCCAGCTCCCTCAAGCAACTTTGCCAGTAATCAAATTCAGGTTGTCTGGGACATACTCTGGGCTTTATCCCTTTGGAGGTGGCAAATTACAAGTTCACTTTATGAAAATTATAGCAGGCCCTCAACTCTACTCATGACATCCATGGGTGATCTTCCCCTTTTGTTCAAATGATTAGTCAAACATCATGGAACTACCAGCTTAGCAATACTGTTAACTACCACAGTGGATGATATTGTGAAAATGAACTTTTTATGATTTGTAGTTCTAAACATACAAGATTTATGCAACACAGTTTACAAGCCTTAGTGTAAAGTCTTTCTGAAACTGGACCCATTTGTACAAACCTCAAATCATGTATCAGTTCTTTAATGACTGCAGTTTTACCAAACCAGTCACATCTACAGGCATATGTTTTGGTTTGTATAGTTTTATAAATCTTCATCAGGAATCATTGAACAAGATGCATCAAAAAAAAAGGAATAAATAATGCAATTGTAATTTTATGCATGAATAGTACTTGGATAAAGCTTTTGTTGCTGCCATAAAATTTTTGGGGCTGTAGATATGCCCCAATACTTTCCAGGGGTTGCTTAAGCCTGCAAAAGTCTTTGAAAGATTGATACTGCTAGATTGACCTCTGTTTAATGGTCTTATATTAGGATGAGTAAGACTCTTATGTAATCTGTATTTGAACAAAGATTAAGTATAATTAAATGTGTGTTGTAACTGTGGAACTAGAGATATAGAATGCAGCATAGATTGAAACATGGCAATGTTGTATTGAAAGCATTTTTTTGGAAGAAAAAGCTTATTAATCACAAATGCATTTCATTTAAGTTAAACATAGGAGGTGAGCATAATATTTCATACATTCATTGACTCGTGGGTATATACTAGGCTAAAGTCTACCAGGGCATTTATAAGCCTAGCCATGCAATCCAACCCAATTGTGTCCCTATGTGTCATGGGAATTTATTTGGTGGGCTATGTTAGTTAGGAAGTTTCTAGACGTTATTTGAGGGAAGTATGTTAGTTTAGGCATTTCTATATGCCTCTGACTTATTAGAAATATGGGGGCCAGGCCTGGAAAGAATTTTCGATTTCCTATCCATTGGTCAAGGTTACACTTAAATAAGGTTAGGAATGGATTCTGCTTCATATGAATGAGGACACTGTTCTAGAGCATGGGGATCCTTTCAGACATATTTGTCTCACCAACATGTCTTATTTATATCACAAGGAAAATTTTCTAATCTTGGTTCTAGTGGTTCTGATACTGTTCATTTTGCAGATGTGCCAAAGATCTATCAGAGCTGGATCTGAGGATGCCTTGTATGCCAAGCATAGATTGCCTGTCAGTAACCTGTAGGAGACAGAGTATAGAGATAGTACTTTTAAGGTAATCCTTATAAGACAATGTGTTTATACCCTGGTTTCTCCTGGTAAGGAACCTTTGCGGGCATTCCAACTGTTGCATATGTCTAATAAGGTACATGCCAAAAGGGGCATTATACTCAATGATGGGCGTACTAAGAGCTGAATAAAGTGTCACTGTGACTTCCTTGGACGTGGATGCTATGCCCTTACTTATAAGTTGGGAGACATAGAATGATTTTCTTACTAACTTGACCACATGTTGGTTAAAGGCCAGATTACTGTCTACATATGCTCCCAGATCCTTGAGTATCAGGTCAGCTGTTAGGGGTGTCATATCAATAGAGTAATTAGCTTGGGTGGCAGTTTTTCCACAAGGTACTAAATGCATTTCTTGGACTTAAGTTTCATCAGTGATATGGCACCAGCCACTCATCTGTGTTAAGCTGCCTGTTAAGATGTCATGGGGGGAATCTATGATAGCTTCCAGTCTGCAGTTATCTGTGAACTGGTTCAGCCCAAGGCCCTTGACATTAGCCTTTTCCTCTGAAAATTAGATGCTAAATAGCAGCGGTCCCAGCACAGAGCCTTTATATACCCCACTGGTGACCAGATTCTTAGTGGAGGTGGTATCACTAGTCCTGTCTTCCTGGATCCTATCTGTGAGCCAGTTGGTAATCCAGTAAATGATGTAGACATTTATGGCCAACTTGGTGAGTTTGTCAACTATACCTGAGTGCAAGGGCGCCCGCAGGCAGGTGCAAGGGGGTGCACTTGCACCCCCCTGGAATCCACTGACAAGTTAATCTTTTCATTTAAAAAAAAAAAGTTTTTGTTTTTTAGAGCGTTCTTCTTTAAGAAGTCCAGTCGCAGGCGTGCTGACATCATCGCGCGCAGTTTGCAAGCGGGAACTAAAATGGACAGTTTAGAGGATGCTGTGACATCATCGCGCGGGAACTGAAACGGACGGTTTAGAGGACTTTACTGAAGATGGGACCCTTGCAAGCGAGCGGGAACTGAAACGGACGGAAGATGGGACGCTTAAGTGGAGCGGGAACTGAAACGGGCAGCTTTAGTAAGGTAGGGTGTGTGTGTGTGTGTGTGTGTGTGTCAGAAATGAGCAGATTCAAATTCTGCAAGACAAGCACAGGAAGGAATTCCCAACACAGATGTTCTCTATTCCAAAACAGTGCAGCACATTCACTAATCCTTTCTTTAGCAGGTTGGTGCTTTTCTGGTGAATCAGACAAGTTTATGAAGTGACCATGCAGTTTCTCTTGCTGTAGAATTTAATCCAGACACACCACAGTTTTTGTTGATGCTCAAGTTTGTCTAAGTTTCTCCTAAACTCAAAAACAAGCCATTGCAGTTTGTAGATTCTCCTAATTCACGGGTTAACACTGAGACTTTGCAATTCTTTTGATGCTAAGGCTTTTCTGTATCACAGGTCACTGTTTTATCACTTCTCCTACCAAAGCTGCCTGTGCCAGTGTATAAGACTTTCCTTATCCACATGAAGCCGTGTTAAGCCTGCAGCTCGTTACAGGCCATCCCACTTGCCCATTTGTTCACTTTGTCGCTCGCTCTATTTCTGATGTCACTGTCATCCTAGCAGTCTTTTCTGACTGACATTCTGGCTCTCTGTAGCAGACTGCCTGTTACTCTAGCTGAAACTAAATAATTCCTGCCGTGCCAAAAGTGTTACAGACAGCTCCTGGCCAAATAAGGCGAGGCGAAGTATAAACAACCCCCCACCCCCAGCCAACAGCACATCTCTTCAAAGTGATATATCAACATCTTATCTACAAGGGGCTACCAGCATACACACACACACTGTTCTCAGGGCTGCATTTACGTAGCAACTTTGGTGGAATTTCATTGCATTGTTTTTCTGATGTTAAACATTAAATGTTACCTTACTTGACTGATTTACTTCTTCACATTATCCCTCACATTATCCCACACATTATTTGTTGGAGAAGTCATGAACTTTTATTATATGGGATGCTTTTTAATCCCATCCTTTCAAATTACTTTCTCTGTAGTGGAAATTGTGCTGTATTCCAAGAAATGCATTGTAAATTCATGAAGAGGAGTAGAAATACATATTTTTAAAATAAACACCCAAGATAGTACTTACTAATAAGAAATATTTATCTGAAGCTCTCCTGTATGACAATAAATCTGTTAGATAATTATTTTATTGATTTTGTATCTGGTCACTGGATAAGTACACTGGTCTTACAACCAGTTCTCAGTTTTAACTGAAAACTTAGTTTCATTAACATTAATTGAAGTAAAACATATCCATTAAATATATCCAGCTATATAACTGTAGCTAATGAATATAATCTTAAATTTGTTTCCATCATTTTCCCTGTCTAGCAGTATTATAAATATAAGCCATAAATGTACTGCATCTCACAGACCTAAGTTTGAGTATAGCAGAGTCCACCTGCCTGCTTTGTGGCACTGATTGAGTATAATCTCTCATCCCTGTTCCCAGCTATCTTCTGAAAACAAAGCCCCATGTCTGGTGAGCTTTTCCAGTTTACCAAATGTATTATGCCTTTCTCATTTACTGAATATGTGTTTATTATGTAACTGAAATTGTATTTTCTGTATAATTTGTATGTAGAGCTTTTTCTTCCCGGGCCTCCACTGAAAATGGGCTCTTCAAGGTCCAGTGGACTTTCCCGGTGATAGGTATCCAGACAATAACAACGGACTTGGGTGATGGAGCACAAATACCTAACCAAGGAGTGCAAATTAAATTACATAAGGTAAGGAAGCATTTGCAAATGATAAATTACTCCAGAAGTAGAAAGCATACATTCATATATGAGCTATGTCAGGTTCAAAACAGATGGAAACAAACTACAGTAAATAAATGAAGAACTGCTGCTTGAAAGTAGAAGTAAATGAAAGGAGATGGCATTGCCAGATGCCTTCATGTATATGCAGTGGACAAGGCTTAGAACGTTAATGCATCAGTGCAGCTAACAATGCCAAGTCATAACAGCAGTAGTTTGACACTTCTATTGAAGTTTGCAGACAGGTGTTTCTTGAAATATAACAGTTTCCTACCCTAATTCATTGTGTAAATGGTATTAGTGCAGGCGTCATAATCTGGTACTTCTTTTTTGTTGTGTGTTATTATCAAGTTACACAAGTGACAAGTCTTCTTATCAGCTGTTCTAACCTACAGGTGATAAATGGAGTTATTTGCTTACTCCTTGTGGTGTCTTGCTATCAGATCAGAATAAGGGGTTCTGAGCTGCATACACTAACTTACTGAGATGCACAACTACACTGCATGTCACACTAGGAGTGATCCATGGGAGTCAACATTATACCCAACATTTCTGTATCAACTTAATGTACTACTCTCTGCATGCTGGCTTCTACCTTATTAATCAAGATAACCTTCACCTATAATCAAACTGCCAACCCTCAAGTCCAGAGGCAAGGCTTCTTCTGTTGTACCAGTGGGCTGATACCACAGGAATGATGTCTTTCTTCACTGAAGCAATTCATTCGTTGGGGATTTTGCTCTCAACAATGTTAAAAAGGACCTGCCCAAGCTTGTCACAACTGGAAACCCTTTGTGCAGAAAGTAGCACACTGTAATAGCACTGGTGTTCACTCTGTCACATTGTATATGGTTCTGAATCTGATCTCCTAATCAGACAAGAATGCTTATCCATCATTGAATAAAGATCTGCTTAAACCCTTAACTGGATGTTTTTTTTTTCTGTGGAAGGAGGACTTTATTTTTTCAAAGTTTGGCCAAGATCTGACATTCTGAACAGTTAACCTTATTCCTAACCTTTTGATCTCCTTATCAGATGAAGGTCAACAGCTACATGCTAAGTGCAACATGGTGGCAGGATGTTAACCATGTCTACACCACACTGCATCACTTCTTGTGCTTTTGGGTACATACCTTTGAGGGCCTCACACACTGAAGGCAGTACCTTCCTGCCCTTGTAGCACAGAAATCTGAAATGCTACAGCTTAAAATACAGGTATGTTCAATCTTAGCTTAAGCCCTACTAAAAAAAGGGCACAGCTATATGCTGTGACTTTAATGACATTCAAAAATAAAAGCCTGTATGCACCTAATCATCCATCAGTATTAAGGAGTACTTTGTGATCATCCTAGTTATAAAAATAAAATGTATTAACTTGTAGTCCTTCACTTTATGTGTGCGAATGCATTATCATACCATTACACACACTGTGTGTGTGTGAAATGCCCTAGGAATTACATGGTGGTGGGTAGAGAATAAGGCTTGAACCCTGTACCTTGGGCCCTAGTGGCAAGAGCCTGAATTCCCTACCCACCACCATTTATAAAAATGTTGCAGGTTTTTCCCTCATACTTTTTCTGTTCCTCATAAAATCTATGGTTTCTGTATTTGTGTCCTTGTTGCCTGACAGCTACATGTTCTCTCGTTTGATTCTTGGCTGTCTGGAGTGTTTCTCCCTGGGCCTCTGCTAAAAATTAGCTTATTTTCCAAGTCAGACTTTCCTGGTTAACAAATGTTAAAAAAATGGGCACTCATTTCAATATCAGACTTCATATTCTTCAGAAAGTGCATGGTAACAAAAGCTTTTATTCTAGCAATTTTCTAAGTGTACAAGATGGATATTTGAAAGGTATCCCTGTCTTTGGGACTGTATTCCCCCCCCCCCCATTATTGGCTTCATCCAGGTTTTGTGCTAAGGTTGAGAGCTATGGAAAGAACTGAATTCACTGAATATGTTTGGGGGCTGTATTCACCCAGTATTGGCTTTGTTCAGGTATTTATTGGCTTCATCCAGGTTTTGTGCTAAGGTTGAGAGCTACGGTAAGAACTGAATTCACTGAATATGTTTGGGGGCTATATTCCCCCATTACTGGCTTTGTCCGGGTGTTTTTTGCTAAGCGGTTGAGAGCTATGGTGAGAACTGAATTCACTGAATGTTTGGGGACTGTATTCATCCATTATTGGCTTTGTTCAGGTATTTTGTGCTAAGAGGTTGACAGCTGTGCTATGGTGAGAACTGAATTCACTAAATGGTAGCCATTTAAGTTTCAGTCTTCCTCTTTCACAAAACAGCTGATTTGTGTAGTGGTATGTTGCTCTGACTGTTTTGCACAGGGTCCCCTGGGTTCAAGACGTGACAGTGAAATGTATGGTGGTAATGCAGCATTTTATTCTAGCAACTTTCCAACATTATACAAGCAATGTTTAAAATGTGTCCCTGGTTTTTGGCCTTTTGTCCCCCCCCCCCAATAAATTTTGGCTTTTTCCAGATTTCTTGTGCTGCAAAGTTCAGAGATACAGCTGAGTGTCGAGTAGATTTTACGAGCTTCTAGTTCTATGTATGGCTTTGTCCAGATTTCTTGCTCTGAAGTTGAGAGGTATGAGTGTCAGAGCCATCACTGTCAGCCAGAGACATTTCAAATTATGACATACTTATTGCACCCCACCCCCCATTGTAGTGGCTCTGGATTGTCCAAGGAAGGCAAGGAGCAGTTATGCAGTGTAAGTGTGCAGAGTATTCCCCCATCCAAGGTAGATCACAAATACGACCGTGGCTTTTCATCTGTCCTTCATTTTGCAGAGTGTTCTGGTTTTCTATCAGATTTTTATACTGTTGATTTATGCTTCTTATTATTCAGGAACTGCATGCTGTCACAGTGCCCTGTTGCTCTGTTTAAGTAGCCATGGTTTAATGAACATCAGGTAAGCTTGTCGGAGATTGTAAGATGCAAGTAAGCTTTAGTAAGCATATTGTTAAAGAATTACCAGCATTGAAAGCCTTTTTGTTGTTGCCATGCAGAGAATATTTACATAACTAGATAATGTATAAGCCTTGGGTATTGAAATGCATATGACAGTATTTGTAATAAAAGGACAGGATTACAGTATTTTCAGAAGCTCATTACATTTTATTGGAGACCAGTGTCTTATAGCAGTGTCTCTGTGCTAGTACACTTGTAGTTGGGTGGCTTTAATGGTATATGGTAAATAAGCATTGCTACCTTACTTAAAAGCCAAGCCCTGCAACAACTAGTTAAGCTCCACACTGAAGTCAAAACACAACAGCTCTGGTGGGTAAATGTACTCTGTAGTAATCAAAAAAGGCAAATGTTTGAAATAACTACAGCTTATGTGCAAACACAATAGGTAGTGATGAAACAATGCTCTGCTAAAAATGCTTTAATGCTCCACATTGCTGAGCTGCAGATCACAGTTATTATCACTGGCTACCAGGATTTCACCCACTTCAGATCAAGCACGGTGCCGTTCAGTGCAACCTTCCCAGAACTAATTCAAGTCTGACCAGAATTATTTGGTGTGTGTGTGTGTATAAGAGGGAGGTAGCATACCCCTCAGCTGTCCAGGTTTTTGCAGAATGTCCAGATTTTTGCCCCATATTCCTCCTAAAAAGGATTGAAGTTGCTAAATAATGAAACATTTCAGTTTTAGATGTCATATTTAGAAAAATGCATACTAACACAAATCCTGTTACTCTTGCAATTTTCTAAGTTTGAGAGCCATATTTATAATCTGTCCCTATTTATTTTAGGCTTTGTCCAGATTTCTTGCACTAAGGTTGAGGCCTTGATGGGTGTGGTATGTTTGTGAGAGAGAGAGAAAGTGAAATGCCCAAGTTAGAGTTAGCAGGTGGAATTCAACTGCATTTTCAAGGAACTGCGAGTTTTAAGGGAAACGAAGTTTATTGCTGCTCATGCCAAGTCTATTTACAATGTGCAACTGTTTTGTTTAGCAAATGGTATCTCTATTGTGGTATAAAGTTTTAAAGCTATGTTAGTAGCACCACAAGTAGAATACTTGCATCTTAATGTAGAGGCTTGAGGTTCTATTCCTACAGCATGTACATTTGTATGCTGCAGTCCTGAGGATGTCCTCCTTTGGATGAGATGCCTAATAACTATGAACCTGTTTTTCAGCTTGCCATCCATTTTCTATTGCAATATACCAGCTTACCATTTTTTTAATTTAACATAGGCAATTTATTCTTTGACGGCAGCAGACACTGAATTTGTAGATGAAACACTGAAATATACAGTTTTCTAGCAACAACATCATTAGTTTCATATATCTTTAATGTGAAATTATTCAGATTACTTTTACTTTGGCAGAGACACTCAAACAAGTGTTGCTGTATAATACAAGGGATATAATTCAATTATATATTATAATTAATACAATCAGGTAAATCGAAACTTTTGCATGGCCCTAACAGTGTGCAAGGAGCCTATTGCTTGAAAACAGTTCAAAGGTAAATAACCTGCCACTGGTCAGATGCATTTTCTTTGAATGTGGGTTTCAATGCTGTTTCATTGAATGTGAGTTTCAAAAGTAGAGAAGCTTTAATGCCAAGTCTGTTTTCATTGTAAGACTATTGCTTTGTTTAGGTTTAGTAAATGTCTCAGTGTTTGGGCTATAATGTTTGAAATAAAAGTTGTAAATTAAATCCAACTGCCTGTAATCATTGTAGAACTAAAGCATAAAACAGTATGCACACAGATATTTGAACAGTGTCTACGGCAAATGGGGAGAAATAGCCAAGTAATGGGACACTGGAATGGCTGCGTGGGCGGGGCTTGGGGTGGGTGGACTTGGGCAGGGCTGTGTTGGCAGGGGGCAGGGAGAGCTATGTGGGTGGGGCTCTGGGTTTGCACCCCCCTGTAAAAAATCCTGTGGGCTCCCTTGCCTGAGTGAGGTATTATATGAAACAGCTTAGCCAGGTGCAGGTTGGTGGTATGCACCATTTCTGTCTGAATCTTTATTTATTTTGAGGATATAATCACAGTGAATCCTTCAGCTTGTACTTTACTGATGCATTCAGAACATGCAGTAAAGTCTGAGAGTTGGATCCTACATTCCTATGAATATAATGATTGGTATATGGCTTTATTTCAAGTTTAGTCTGTGAGTCAGTCTACTGTACTGGTTAGCTTAACATATAAGAAACTTAGGGTGAAAGAAATACACAACATACACACATTTGAAGTGGTACCTTTAAGAATATTATCTTAAATATATGTTGAATGTTACACATCATAAAACAAGTAAAATGCACCGCAGACGTGGATTTTGCTAAAACATTCAAGGAGCAGTGATTTGTAAAAATGAATGGGTCAGTTAATTTCAGGTGAATTCACCATTGCAAGTTTAGCAGAAAAAAATGTGGTACAGAAAACTGATATGGTTACTCAGAAAAAATCAAGCAGCAGTATTTTGCATAAATATCCAGACTTAACAGGACTACCATGTTTGCCAGATGAATGCCATATTAAAAAAAAACTACACATACAGTATCAGTAGGCCATGTATGTACCTGATGCTCTAAGAAAGAAAACAGAGTGGTAGCTCAAATTAATACAATGCTTGAGTATGACTGAAATAACATTGCTCGCAGTAGTGAAGCATGGCACATTTAAAATGACTGTTGACTCACAAGATTTGAATAAAATTATTAAAAAGAGCATTACCCACTACTAAAATTTACATAAGTTGCATTCATTATGCAAAATACTTTTCTGTGTTGGATTCCATTCGTGGTTTTGCCAGATCAAGTTAGGTGTGGAAAATCTGAAATCTTTTTACATTCATCATGCTACTGAGAAGATATCCATTTCTCATGCTATCTCCTGGTATTTCCTTTGTGCCACAAGTGTTCCCAAGAGCCATAGCACAGATATTAAGATCTGGATGCTGTGATCTTCATTATTGATGATTTGTTTTATGGGATCAGACTAATCAGGTTCATTACACAGGGAAGGTGAAACTGGTTTACCAAGTAAGGCACAGACATTTGAATTTAAAGTAAGCTAGTATCATATTTACATACCCAGCTTGAAATACGTGTCACATTCTAATTTCAGAAATCTTGCAGCCATGGTTTTCAGCATTCCGTCTCCAAAATGTGGAATGCTACCTCTCACAATGTGGATCAAATCCAAAATGCCGAACACTTACTAACAACCTGAGCTGGAAAGATTACAGTATTATCTGTTCCTTTATACTTATAAAAGTTCTTTTGATGAATCATGATTCAATGTTGTTTATCATGAATATTTGTTAGAAAAACTATTAACAATGAATATGTGAGAAACATCTTCAGTGTGGAACATGGGATTTTTAAAAACTCAAAAATTAGGAGCATTTATTGTAATGAGATACAGCTAAGACCTAGATCTATTTACTTAGAAAGTGAGAACCAGATGCCTCAGCCAAATGATAGGGAAGCTTCAATAAGATTTCTGAGAATGGTACACTACTTAGCAAAGTGTTTACCAAACATGTCGGACATTAACATGCCTTTCATTACATTTCTAGATGTGACACAGAGTAGGAATAGTCAATAGGACAAGATAATAGTTTTGACATATTACATAGGCCTGTGACTGAAGTGCCAAATCTGAAATATTTTGGTGTAACAAACTCATTTGTGTTACATGTAGATGCTCGTTCA
The DNA here is from genome assembly GCF_019279795.1 of Protopterus annectens. Lineage (NCBI taxonomy): Eukaryota > Metazoa > Chordata > Ceratodontiformes > Protopteridae > Protopterus > Protopterus annectens. Next base: position 566,228,581 of record NC_056726.1, on the reverse strand, counting down.
TTTGACACCAGAGAAGTGATTATGTAAGTGATACTGTAGCAGATGCACCAAGAGCATTTACTTTTTTTTGTTTGGGCGAATCGGGAAATACTGTGGTCCCATAACAAGTCCATCCTTTCAGCTCAGTTGCTACTTTTCAAACAGTCATAGCATGTACCCGACCTAGTTTGTAGGCCCCATCCATACTAGTGGGTCAGTCTGATAAGTGAAGCTGGGAGGTAATTAGGAAAGGAACTACAGTGGCATTAAGACTGCCTGTAGGAAACTAAAGCTGAGTGGAGTAAGTACATGGAGCCTTACCTTTCTCCACAATCTGACAATGTTATTTGCTGTCACATGCAATTGGTATCCTGTGAATGGACTTTCCTGGGGTTTCTTGGATGACATACTATAAACCACACATCCCATCTTCCTAACTCATGACTGTTTCTTGCTCCATCAGTGATTCCCCAGTCTGCACTCAAGATCATGACATAAGGATGCACAACATCACAGTCCTGTGCTCTCTGCCCTGAGAAAGGACAGAAGACCTGTGCCACATCATTAGTCCCCCCCCCTCTAATGTCAAGTCCTTCATGCCAAGGTTGCTAGTTGAAGCTACTGGTGGTTTTAAGTCGTTTTCTGTAGATGGGGTTACTATGGTGACCAAGCAGTTCTGCTGTGACAAAGCTGAATGAATGGATAAATTGTGGTTGGAACTGTAAAAGGTGCAGGACATTGCAGGGGATCATCATCATCATCAGCTCCCTTTTCCCTTTTTTCTACATGGGGTCAGGGTATTGTGTTAACCATTGCCAACTCTCTTGATTCAGTGCCACACTCCTGCCTTCTCCAACACTCATGCCTAACTGTTGCAGATTTTCTTTCACACAATCCATCCACCTCTTTGCTGGATGTTCTCGCTTCCTCTTACCTTCTTCCCATCTGTCCCAAATCTTCCTCACCAGATTGTATTCGGCTTTTCTACACATGTGCCAAAACCACCATTATCTGTTCTCTTTGATCTTTTCTGCAGTTGGAGCTGCTTTACTGCCCAGGTTTCTGTACCATACAGTAGTACTGGTTACACCACTGTCTTGTGCACCTTACTTTTCAGCTTCTTTTGGCATTCTTCTGTCATAGACTACACCTGATACTCTATGCCAGTTGGCTGCAGCCCCTCTGTTTATAGCTTTGACCTCTTCATTCAGACTACCCTTCTCCTCAACTACTCCTCCCAGATACTTGAAGCTGTTTACCTGTTCCACTATCTTCCCTTCTATCTCTATTGTCAGCTTCTTCAGATTTCTCCAATTTGCTGCCATTATCGCCATCTTATCTGTGCTTAGTTTCATCCCATGTACCTTCAGATTTGCATTCCAATCTCCTATCCTTTGCTGAAGTTCTAGCTCAGAGTCTGCATGTACTGCCACATCGTCTGCATACTGCAGCTTTGTTGATCTGTCCCCTCCAACCTGTTTGCTAATGTAGTCCATCACCAGTATGAACAGCAGTGGGCTCAAAACTGAACCCTGATGTACACCCACTGGGAACCCCTCCGTGAGGCCGAACACTGTTCGTACTTAAGTAATTGGGTCTTGGTCATAGCCTGCACTAATTCTAAAAATGTTTCTGGGACTGCAAACCACTGCAGTACTGCCCAGATCATCTTTCTTGGGACCTTGTCTTATGCTTTCTCCAAGTCTAGGAATGCCCAGTTGGACTCTCTCCTCATCTCTAGCTTCTTCTCAAGTATCTGTCTCACTGCAAACATCAGGTCAATTGTGCTGCATCCGGATCTGAATCCAAACTGCTCATCTCTCATCTTACATTCTACTACTCTGCATATCCGTTTATCAGTCACCCTCTCCAGAACTTTCATACAATGTGATAGGAGTTTGATACCTCTGTAGTGCCCATAGTTGTGGATGTCCCCTTTGATTTTGTACACTGGCATGAGTATGCTTATTCTCCAGTCATCTGGGATAAAGCTTTCTCTCCACACTGCTATTAGTACCCTCAGGAGCCATTTCTCCACTGTTTCACCTAGCATCTTTATTATATCTGCTGTGACCTCATCTGAGCCTGCTGGTTTCCCTGACATTATCCTTCCTTAGTGCTGTTCGTTCTTCTAGGGTGGACTCCTCTTCTTCTCTCATCGTAGGCTGTTTCTGGGTAAGTACAGCTTCTGTGGGGGTTTCTTCATTCAGAAGCTGCTGGAAATATTCCTTCCATCTGCCTTTGATGTCTTCTGGGCTGGTGAGCAGGTTGTTGCTGGCATCCCTTATGAAGGGTTTCTGACTATCTTCTTTATCTTTCTGTCTTTGCCTTGCAACCTGATATAGTTTCTTTGTGCCCCTTACTGAGTTACTTTCTAGAATCTTTCTGGAGCATTTCTCCCTGGGCCTCCGCTGAAAACAGGATCTGTGAAACCTAGTCGGACTTTCCCGGTCAACAAATGTTAAATAAATAAATAAATAAATAAAAAGCTGGTACAGTGCCTCTGATGCCCTATTTTTTGATATTGCAACTCCTTTCTTAGCTTCTTTGTTACCCAACCAGTAGTCCTTCCTAGCCTGGTCAGTCTTTTCTGTCTCCCACTTCTTCCTGCACTCCTTTTTTCTTTTGATGACTTGCTGGACTTTTGCATTCCATCATCAGCTTTCCTTTTGTACCTTATTTCCATACTTGGCTCGGCCACATATCTTTTCTGTAGTCCTAACACATGCTGTTTTTAGGTTCTGCCATTCTTCTTCAACTCCACCTATTTCCTCCCCTTCTTGGGGTGCTAGAGCCTTGAGTAATTCCTTGAACTGCTGCACTTTCTTTCCAGTCAACATCCAGTTCTTCAGCCTGGTTTCTGTTGACCTTAGAGCCTTCTCTGACCACTGATTGCAGCTGATTGTGGCAACAAGTGGTTTATGCTGTGGGCCAACTGTTTCACTGGGGATACCTTTGCAATCATGGATTCTGCCCCAGTGCCTTTTCCTTACTAGGAGGAAGTCTACCTGAGTTGCATGTTGGCTACTCTTGTATGTGATCTTGTGACAGTCTCTCTTTCTGAACCATGTGTTGGCTACTATCAAGCCATTTGCCAGACAGAAGTCTAGAATGGCTTCTCCTTCTTTATTCCTGTTGCCCCACCCATGTGGACCCAGGCAGTCCTCATATCCTGTTCTATCTGTCCTGATATGTGCATTCAAGTCACCCATTATCAACACCACTTCATGTTGTCCTGCTTTATCTAGTAGGTCCTGCAAATGCTGTCTGAATGCACTCTTTCCCTCACTATCACAACCCTGCTGTGGGCCATAGGCTGATATTATGTATACTGCCCCATCATTACACTGGAGTCTGACTGCCATGAGTCTGTCATTAATTCTGATGATATCCCTTACTGCCTTCTGAAGCCTCTCTCACACCAGAATTCCTACACCATTTCTAGCCTGCCCTCCACCTGAGTAGTAGAGTCTGGATCCCAAGCCAAGTGGCTTTGCTGCACTGCCCTTCCATCTTGTCTCCTGGATACATATGATGTTCAGCCTCCTCCATATCATCATGTCATTCACTTCCAAGCTGCATCCTGTCAGTGAACCTATATTAAGCATAGCATTTCTCAGTTCATGTTTGGCAGGTTGGTTGGTTTTACGTCTAGGTTTCGCTCAGCGGAGCTATCCCAGGTAACTCAGGCTGGGCAACTAGACACCAGCCAGCCAGTAGTGTATTGACCCAGGGTTGCTGGGCTTTATGGCAGACACACACTAGCCAGTAGGGGCACATATACCCCTCCCACCATTTGCAAGGGTCCTTGGCATGGCGTGGGTCAGAGTAGGCAGGGTCCTCAACCCACTTATCACTGGTAACTACTCATACCCATTTTTGGCAACATTAGTCAACATGAACGAATCACCTAGAGCCATATTTTACACCATCGAGTGACTAGCCCTGCAGGGGATATCTTGACTAATTCATCTTTTCAAAATTGTGAACTGTGGAAGGTAGGGTAGTATCTCTTAACTGCAAACACTACACCAGTTTGCCAGTAATCAAAAATGCGGAGATGGGAGTGTCATGTTAATCCTGCCAGAAAAGGCCTGTCAAAGCTGCTGCAGAGTAGACATTGCATGATAATTGAGCATCTGATTCTGGAGATCTATTGTGGCTTCTCTCCTAACCATGGAACACTGAACTATTTGCCTTGCACAGAAGTTGTCAGTACTGTCAATGTTTTTTTTGTGCATATGGAGAAAACATGACCATAAACCCAAGATCATCATCTTGGAGGTGGTGCAACAGTATACGGGCCTGGGGTCATTGCTGCATGCTATCTAATTCTTGTAGCTTAGAATTAATAATTCTGTCCACATTCTCAGTGTTAAGCCAAATATGGTGAAGATGAGTTATGTCTCCATCGAGGGTGCATCTTGTCTCCCATTTTCTCCATAATTATTGTGGAAATGATACCAACATGCAGCCAAGATCTATTAAGCATTCATTTTGGAGGCATGAGAGTTTCATCTTTGTTGTTTGCAGATGATTTCTTTTTAACATCAAATGGCCATGATCTCTAGCATGCACTAGAAAAGTTTGCTAGTGAGTCTGAGGTAAATGGGATGCATTGCTTTTAAATCAGAGGTCATGGTGCTTTTGTGGAAAGACTGGATTACCGTTTTAAGGTAAGGGCAGGAAACAACTACCTCAAATGGAGCAGTTTGAGTGCCTTGGTGTCCTATTCATGAGTGAAAGTAGAAGAAATCAGGAGACTAACATGCTGTGGGTGTACCGGGGGCAGTAATACAGACAGACTGTGATGGAGAAGTGATGGGTGTACCGGGGGCAGTAATCCAGACACTGTGTTAGACTGGGATGGAGAAGTGATGGGTGTAGCAGGGGCAGTAATACGGACACTGTGTTAGACTGGGATGGAGAAGTGAGAATGGATACACAGATGCAAACATATGCGCACAGAACTATTCATACTTTTACAGACCAGCATATGCAAGTGTAAGCTATGATTTATTGTTATGAATTAATTTTGCATGGACATTTATGGTTAATCAGTGCACATATTTTTTTATTTATTTATTGTTAACCAGGTAAACACTGATCTAAGCTGAGCCTTTTTTGGCCCTGGTTTATAAACCAACAAAATTGAAAAGGCAATAGTTATTACACTGATGTGAAAACAAATACAAACAATGAACAGCAACAGTAATTTATAATAGCCAAGATACACAGACAGTACACATTTATGCAGTTAAAACATACATAAGTGGTAGTTAAGATATATAGCAGTGGACAGCAATAAAGAGAAGTTAACCTGGTTTATTAAATACAGCATATGTAATGAGGGAGTAGAAGAAAGGGATGAATGTGAGTTTGTTTTTTGAGGGGAAGATAAAAAGGCAAGTAAATGAGGACTCAACTACTGGGAATTAAGCAGCAGACTATGGCAATTTATTTAAAAGTTGAGTAGTAACAATTTCATTAAGATAGAGTTCTATCTCTTTCTCGGTCTTCCTGTGTATGTGCATCTTCCAGTAATTCTCAATGCTGATGACATAAATTTATTCTACTTTCTGTGATGTTACTGTTCTTCATTTGTACAGCCCAATTATGAGGTACATTAGTTGGATTGTGAGTGGTTCCAACAAAAGTCTTTTATTTTCTTTTTTTTGGTGGTGCTGTGTATAACTGTGTCTGGCTATCCAATCATTTCTCATTTTTATTGGGGAGGAGTAACAAATACCATGCTGTATAAAGAATTACATTTCATGCACACACACACACACACACACACACACACACACACACACATATAGATAGATATAGATATATGGAAGTAGTGGGAAAGATTGAAAATTGAATACACTAAACACTGACTAGCACAGTATTAACTTTTTGAAACACTGGTGTGGACATGCCAGTGCACATGTGCCAAGAAACACCCTTGGCGCATGCAAAACTTCAAACAAAAAAAAAATAGTTTTTTTTTTGCAAGGGGAAATCCCTCCTGCACCTTTCATGTGGGAGGGAGGGTTTGCCCCCCCCCCATTAATTATATATACTAACTCTGAGACAGACTTGCTCAGGTACGTACATTACTGATACCTAAAAAATCAATACAAATAAAGGAAATGTTGAAAATGAACCCAGGTAAAACTGAAAATTCTTGTCTATATATCAGAGAGGGAGGAAGCCAGCTCTGTACAGAGTTTTGTGGTCTGCTCTACATGAACTTCCTTACCACAGATATATTCATGGCTATTTTCACATTCACATACTATTGTCAGCAGAGCCTTTTTACCTGAGCATATTTCTTTTATATAACTGTAAACGCTCTTGGTCCATAGGCATAGATTTTAATTTCTTTGCTCAAGAATCAGAGACAAAGCCAAAAAGTAATAGGGGCAGAGGCTCAAAACTGGGGATGATTATTAAATATTCTTGTGATTTACCTAATTGTTACTAGAGTGGCGTTTGAAAGACATACATGAATGGGCGTAACTTTGTTGAAGGTTGGGCGTCGGGCTGGCAACTCGGCACCATAAAATTCTATTGCCAATCATTAGTGGACTGGAGTTCCGCTGTGGCGACCCCTAACTGGGAAAAAGCCAAAAAGAAAGACTGAGACATACTGCTAATAAAAATCATAATATAGAGCATCTTTTAAACACAAGTGACATTTGGGCATATATGAGATCAGCCTGTGAAGAAGAATGAATGAAGCCGGTAATGTACCACAATTTGTTAGGAAGAAGTCCTAAAGTCATGTCCAAACATATTAATAACGTGACATTGAAAAAAATTTAAAAATACACTCCAAAGCTACATATCTGACTAAGATGTGATTTTTCTTTTCTTGAACACATTGAAAAGATAGGAAGAATGCAGAGTTTTACAATAATAAACTCATCAAAGCAATTCAAATTCCAATCTAGATAAATCTGTTTACCAAAGCTTTGTAACTTTTGTAGATTTTCAGTATTGCATACTCAGTATAGGTTTGGCCTTCATTTATAGCTATTTCCTGTATTTAATTGTAAATGAGCTGTTAAATGAAACAGTTTATTCAAAATTAAAGATAAAATAATGAAACTGTTATGATTATTAATGGAACTGACAGTTCTCCAGCAGTGATATTCCTGTGGTGAGAGAGGGAAGGCCTGATTCAAGTTAATTCACTGCGGTCACAGATACCCATACACTGACACTAATGCTCTTTCTTTGGTCAGTAGAAAAAGGGGTACGTTTATGAGGCAATTACTGCAGTATAAGTAAAGTCACATTATATGCCTTAACGCAGTTTGAAATGTTTCTACTTTTACAGAAGATGTTCTCAAATTTTTAGCACTGAAAGTGTGACAGACCCTTTTAATGCAGAACTATAGAAGGTAAACAGTTGCAAATATTAAAGCGCCAAATGCAGAATATTATTAGGCAGCCAAAGAAAAGGAAACCAGATCATGTGGATAAAACCCAGAGTCAGGAGAACATGCAACGCAAGAACTCAGAGACGGCAATGCTACTTACTGAGCTGCTACTAAATAAGTTGTTCCAAAAATGTAAAATCATGCCTCACAAGTGTATCTCATTATGAGCTGAGTCTTAAAAGCCTGTTGTTTTATTTGGCCCTATTACCTTAACACAGCAGTCAGCTGTAAACGGATTGCCAGTTTCTCTTTTTATTAGCTACTATCATTTATTCCCCTTTAAAAAGAGCAGTAGGTTACTTATGTTTCTCATTGGAGAGTTGTATCATGTCACTTTCTGTGGCAGATGATGGTTCCTTATACACTAATTCTGTAAAATCATACAAGTTAAGCCCCACGATAATGTTATCAACATGTTTTTCTTTTCCTGTTCAGAGGTATTCCTATGGCGCTGAGCTTGTAAATGTGCTGCCTGCTGGCTCTGAAATAAATGTACTAGATGGAATTATTCATGTGCTTAGGCTCAGTTCATTTCATGCCTCCTCACCTTAAGCGATGCCTAAAAAGTCTTCCAAATTTGTAAATTCATCATTAAAAGTGTGGAAAGCTAGAGGAACACAGCCGGAATTGTACATGTTCTTCCTGGAACTTAAATTTTTTTTTTTTTCATTTTTTAAAGAAACAATGCGTACTGGAGTTTAAGGTCTGAACCAAGTGGAGCTGCGTGCAGAGTGGATTTGTATGCCAAGTAGTAACTTCCTATGATCCTAAATGCCCAATTCCTATTTGATTTTGATAGCTGCCTGCCCTGACTCATAAATGAACACATCTTGTCTTCTTTCTCCAGCTAGTACTAGCAGCAGCTAGCTACTATCAAAGACACAGTGTAGAACTACAGATGCAGAGTAGAATCATTTTTGAAATGCGTAACGTGGCTTTTTTTAATTCTTTTTTTACTTACCTGAAGGAGGTTCAGTCCCCAGAGAAAGTAAATCTTCTCATCCTCCTGACCTAGGAATGGATATGGTATGCCATTCTCCTAACTAGTGTAGGGTGGGTACTGGGTGGTGATGCATGGTGACATCAGTCATTGTTTAAACTTGAAAATAAAAATTAAAAAAAAAAAAAAAATGGAAAAAAATCAAAATTGAAGGGGGCCACATAGGAATTCATAGCACCCCATTGTTTTGCCCTCAAAACCGGTAAATACCAATGAATTTGCTATGGTTGAGAGGTATGAGCCTGATTGATATGGGCATCCTATGGAAATGTAATTGCCTCATGTATACTGACAACCACTTGCTCCTAAATCAAAGAAATACAGTATGTGAGAGATGTAGCTATATCATGAAGCTGGAATCAGTCCTCTCATGCAACAATAAAGAAGACCTCAAGCAGGTTATCAGCACACACACCCCTTCTCTCACAGAAGACAAGGTCAAGTCACATAGACCCACCTATGTGGAGGTACTTATTAAGTGGCTACCAAAGGACCAGAGACCTCCCAAGCACAAACTGATCACACATACTGGAACAGGAACAGACCCAACTTCACACAGCGACACACATGCAAGTGTTTCAACAAATAAGCCCCTAAGGCAAAAGTCCTCAAAAATGAATGTCCTAGTCATAGATTTTTCATAGTGTGACACACAGATGTCCCCCTGACCTGGCTGGACAAGGATAAAGGCCCAGTTAGCTGCCTGTCAGGTGTCACGATCCATCAAATCATGCATGCAATCAAGTCATTCAACAACAATTACCGTCATGACTCTGTCATAGTACATGTTGGAGTGAATGACTTGAGATGTACCTCTCTGGACTATATGAAGAGAGACATGACTGAACTCTCAGATTATGTGTCTCAGGCAAGTATGTCCCTAGCACTAAGTAGCATTTTACATTCGCCCATGATGATGCCACAATACAAACAAAAAATAATTTACTTCAAACGGTTGGCTTAGCTTCTGGAAGGGGATCCAGTATCTGTCAGCCTGGGAAGACATGGTCGACAGAACACACTGCTTTGCCAGAGATTGTCTTCACCTGCCTCCTTAGGCTTTCAGATACTAGCAAAGATGCTTGGCTCTCCTGATAGTGCCTTTTGTAGGCAATGTAAAAACAAAAAAAAATTCCCGCCATAAAGAAATCCACTTGAAACAAACTAAAGGTTATGCTGCTTAATGCTAGGAGCCTCAACAGAAAACTGCACTCCCTGGTAGCACTCTTCACCTTGAAAGATGCTGATGTCTGTGCAGTCACTGAGACTTGGTTCAAGGTCACAGAGAGCACCCTAGCCGTACAAGGCTACAATGCCTTCCAGACATTCAGACCCCAAAACAAGCATGAAAGAACCAAAGGTGGAGGTGTATCCATTTTCATTAAATCCAAATACACCTTGAGAATTGTTAAACAATACGACTCTCTAGAGCTACTACAGGTACAATTAAATATGGGTAAAACACCCTAACACATCATGGCTAGCTACAGGTCCCCCACCATGAACCATGAGAAACACACTGACTACCTGGACTTGTTAGAATCACTCCCTGTACAGCCAAACACTTTGATCATGGGAGAGTTCAACTATCCTTCCACAGATTGGGCAACATACAAGAGCAGAAATGCAATTGCTCTAAGGTTCCTGGACTTTAATTCAAATGCTCTGGAACAGCTATTCTGCACCCCCTACAAGGGACTTGAATGTCTCTGACCTGGTACTCACTAACATGGGGGGGTTCACTGCACTGCCACCTGTTTGTTGCCTTCCCTGGTGAGATCAGACCACAAATCTGTCTTGACTGAAGTAAAGATCACACTGGATACTCTCACAGGAGCAAACAAACTGAATTTTTTTTCCAAAGCAAACTTAAGTTTACTAAGCAAGGGTATAAAAAGTTTCAATCTCCTTGCTAACGCAGCCAACAATGACTCCTATGCAGAGGAGTACACAAATGTTCTGTATAGACATTTAAACAACTGTATAGACTCAGCTGTACCTGTTGGGATCAAAACCAGGTCCTTCTGAAGAAACAAGCCACCCTGGTGGACAGCAAGTTCAAATAGGTTATATAACAAAAGGAAGAAACTGTTATCCAAAAACAAGATGGAACTTGCTCACCAGAGGAAGAATACCCTCCACAGCTTGAACAAGCAAATCAGATATCTTGTAAAGTCCCCTACAGCCAGTTATAAGGCTAAATTAGCATCTCTAGCTAAATACAATCATAAGGCTTTCTTTAGCTATGTCCAAAATCTTAAATGGAATGCCCAGCTATGTGCCAAACTGACTGTGGATGGTACTACTCACACTGAACTCGAAGAAATTGCTAACCTGCTGGTGGACAGATTTGGTGCAAATTTCACCTACCTGTCCCTACCAGACACACCCCAAAGCATCTCTGTCACAAGTCCACTACCTAGCATCTCCAAAGAACAGGTAATATCCACCCCCAAGGCCAAAAACACAACCTCCATGGGACCAGATAACATCCCAAGCTACTTACTAAACAGTCTAAAACAAGACCTAGCAGAATCGCTTGGCACTCTCTTCAACCATAGCCTGAGTACTGGCTTTGTTCTAGCAGAGTGGAGAACAGCAACAGTAATCCCCTTACACAAATGGGGTCCATTAACTGACCCTTGGAACTATAGACCCATACGCCTAACCAGCCTTATCTTCAAGATTATGGAAAGAATCATCATGGACCTTATCAACAAGGACATAAGTGATGTCCAAACTTCTTGACCTGACCCAGTTTGGCTTTAAGTGCAGGTCTTGCTTATTAAACCTGGTGGACTTCTGTGAGAATGTCACTAAAGTCCTGGATGACGGCAAAGTAGTACATACCACCTGTCCTGACTTAGCCAAGGCCTTTGACACAATCCCCCACTCAGGTATAGAGAAACTCTCCCAATTGGGGATTAACCCATACATCACTAGATGGGTAGCAAACTGGTTCACCAACAGAATGCATCCTGTCAAAGTTGGGGATTCCATGTCCACCAGTAGACCAGTTACCAGTGCTGTACCACAGGGATCTATACTCGACCTTCATTAGACCACTAATTGAGTACAGTGCTCCCTTTTGCATGTACCTCACCAGACACCTTCAACAACTGGAGAGACCACAGAGGTTTCTAACCAAGAAAATGAAGCGCCTCCAAAACATGACTTACATGGACAGATGGAAGGCCCTGTCTCTGTATTCTGTATCCTACAGGCAAGGGCGCCCGCAGGCAGGTGCAAGGGGGTGCACTTGCACCCCCCTGGAATCGGCTGACTAGTTAATCGTATAATTTAAAAAAAAAGTTGTTTTTTTTGTTTTTTTTTTTTGGGCGCGTTCTTCTTTAAGAAGAAAGAAGTCCAGTCGCGGGCATGCTGACATCATCGCTCATCGCGCAGTGCACATATTTTCAAGTTTGCGAGCGGGAATTGACACGGAAGGTTTCGGGTTCGCAAGCGGGAACTGAAACGGACTTCATTGGAGATGGAGGCGGGACACGGACAGTTTCAGGTTCGCAAGCGCGATGGATGGATACATAGGAGCGAGCAGAAGATGGGACACTTTCAGAGTGAGTAGTCGGACGGAAGATGGGACTGGTGTAAGTGTGTTTGTTTGTGTGTGTTTGTTTGTGTGTGTGTGTGTGTGTGTGTGTGTGTGTGTGTGTGTGTGTGTGTGTGTGTGTGTGTACTTTTTCTGTTCCTCATAAAATCTGTGGTTTCTGTATTTGTGTCCTTGCAAAGCCAGTGGTAGCATTGTTGCCTGACAGCTACATGTTCTCTGGTTTGATTCTTGGCTGGGGTGCCTTACCTTCTGTGTGGAATCTGTATGCCCTCCCTGTTTTTGTTTCCTCCCATCTTACAAAAACATTTGTCTGTCTGGAGTGTTTCTCCCTGGGCCTCTGCTAAAAATTAGCTTTTTTTCCAAGTCAGACTTTCCTGGTTAACAAATGTTAAAAAAAAATGACACTCATTTGAATATCAGACTTCATATTGTTCAGAAAGTGCATGGTAACAAAAGCTTTTATTCTAGCAATTTTCTAAGTGTACAAGATGGATATTTGAAATGTATCCCTATCTTTGGGACTGTATTCCCCCCCATTATTGGCTTCATCCAGGTTTTGTGCTAAGGTTGAGAGCTATGGTAAGAACTGAATTCACTGAATATGTTTGGGAGCTATATTCCCCCATTACTGACTTTGTCCGGGTGTTTTTTGCTAAGAGGTTGAGAGCTATGGTGAGAACTGAATTCACTGAATGCTTGGGGGCTGTATTCACCCATTATTGGCTTTGTTCAGGTATTTTGTGCTAAGAGGTTGACAGCTGTGCTATGGTGAGAACTGAATTCACTAAATGATAGCCATTTAAGTTTCAGTCTTCCTCTTTCACAAAGCAGCTGATTTGGCGTAGTGGTATGTTGCTCTGACTGTTTTGCACAGGGTCCCCTGGGTTCAAGACGTGGCAGTGAAATGTATGGTGGTAACGCAGCATTTTATTCTAGCAACTTTCTAACATTATACAAGCAATGTTTAAAATGTGTCTTGTGTTTTTGGTCTTTTGTTCCCCCAATAAATTTTGTTTTTTTCCAGATTTCTTGTGCTGCAAAGTTCAGAGATACAGCTGAGTGTCGAACAGATTTTACAAGGAGCTGAGAGCTGCAGAGGAGCAAAAGTTTAGTGCTGCTTATGTTTAGTCTGCTTGCATTGTTAATAGCACAACAGATAGTGTACTTGCTTTTGATGCTGAAGGCTGTGGGTTCTACTCCCACAGTAGGTAGATGCATTGCTGATACTGTACTGTGTTGTAAAGGGGGTGGATGCTGCAGTCCTTTTGGCAAAGATACCTAGTAACTATGAACCTGTTATCAGTTTGCTATCCATTCCCTATTATGGTATTACTAGCTTATCATTTTTTATTGCATGCAACAAAGGCAATTTATTCTTCAAGGGTAACAGGCACTTTATTTGTAGATTAAACAATGACATATAAAGTTGTTTGCTAGCAGCAACCTCTTTATTAGTTACAAATTTCTTTAATGTGGATTTTACTACTTCAGAGATTGTGCATATTTTTACTGATACTGGTGGACTATAGAAGGTTGAGTAGACTTTTTATGATGGAAATGTTCTGAATTGGGCAGTTTTGTCATTGGTGTATGCATTTTGTTTCATTGTTTACTGGAAAAATGTTCAAAACAATAAATTTAAAATGCCCTCTAACAACTGTACTGTATTGTACAAGGAATATAATGTAATACAGTCAGGAAGGTGTATCAAAGAGCATGTGTATGTTATGTTTGAGGAGCCTATGATTTTGAAGACAGCCCAGAGTTAATATTTATCTGCCACTGGCAAAATGTATTTTCTTTGAATGTGGGTTTCAATGCTGTTTCAATGCATGTGAGTTTCAAGGGCAGAGAAGTTTTAATGTTGAGATTATTTTCATTGTGAGGCTGCATTGCTTTGTTTAACAGATATGTATTAGGGTTTGTGCTGTAAAATGCAAAATAAAACTTTCAAATGAAATCTAAATCATCGCAGAAGTAAAACAGTATGCACATTACAGTGTTTATGGTAAATGGGGCAAAATAACCAAGGAATGGGACATTGGAATGGCTGCAGGGGGGAGGCTCCATTCGACCATGATTTTGTGAGGGGGGGGTAGCAAACTCAGACAGCCCCGGTTGAACTATACCTCTCAGTTGTCCATATCTTTGCAGAATGAATAGATATTTGCTTCTTATTTTTGGTTTGTTCCTCATAAAATTTGTGGTTTTCTAGCAAATCATTTAGGAATGAAGTCACTAAATGACAGACATTGAGTTTCAGATGTCACAACCTTCAGAAAAATGCATGCTAATGCAAGACTGTCTTAAGTTTATACAAGAGCAATTTTTAGTAGTGTTTGTATGTTCCCCCAATATATTTGGCCTTGTCCAGATTTTCTGCATTAAGAGGTTGAGAGGTATGTGCAAATCACTTTGTAGATTAGGAATATCCAAACCTCTCAATTGTCCCCAATTTTGGCTCAAAATGTTGCCCTTCCCTAATAATCCCTCCTCCAAAATGGCAATTTTGGAAGAAAATGTGGAGGGTTTACAATTATTTGTTAGCTGCTCAAGCTAACAATGTTAATATTAAAAAGGTGTCCTTTTTTGACAGGTTCCCAGCTGTATTGTGTGACAACTTTATATTTTTGCATCACATTTTGGTCCGTTTTTCATAAAATTGTGGTTTTCTGGCAAATTAGTGGCAAGTCATTAAAGATTGAAGTTAGAAAATAATGGCAGACATTTGAGTTTCAGATTTTATACCCTTCAGAAAATTCGTACTAATGCAAGTTCTACTACTGTTCTATTATCTAAGTTAATAAGAGCAATATTTAAAAATTGGCCTTATTTTTGGGCCTGTGTCCCACTTCTAGTTCTATGTATGGCTTTGCCCAGATTTCTTGCTCTGAAGTTGAGAGGTATGAGTGTCGGAACCATCACTGTCAGCCAGAGACATTTCAAATTATGACATACTTATTGCACCCCACCCCCCATTGTAGTGGCTCTGGATGTGCCCAAGGAAGGCAAGGAGCAGTTATGCAGTGTAAGTATGCAGAGTATTCCCCCATCCAAGGTAGATCACAAATACGACCGTGGCTTTTCATCTGTCCTTGATTTTGCAGAATGTTCTGGTTTTCTATCAGATTTTTATACTGTTGATTTATGCTTCTTATTATTCAGGAACTGCATGCTGTCACAGTGCCCTGTTGCTCTGTTTAAGTAGCCATGGTTTAATGAACATCAGGTAAGCTTGTCGGAGATTGTAGTAAGTAAGTAAAGTTTAGTAAGCATACTGTTAAAGAATTACCAGCATTTGCCATTTAGAGAATATAATAATAGAGAATATTTTATTGAAATGGTGCATTAAGCCTTGGGTATTGAAATGCATATGACAGTATTTGTAATAACAAGCTACATTATATTTATTTCCAGATCATTATAGCGTTATTTGTGTGTGTGTTGTTTTATAGTGTAGTGTGTTACACTTTATAATATGGTATGTTTTAATGGTATATGGTTACTTAAAATTGCTACTTACTTAAAAAGCAAGCAGGTACACACAAAACACAACACACAAGACAAGGTAAAAGTAATGTAAATAGTAATGGTAAATGTTGTTTTGAAATAACAAAAAAGTATAATGTTTGAAATAACTATTACTGCAAACAAACAATGTAGTGATGAAACAATGCTCTCTGCTAATGCTAGCTGCTGCATTGCTGAGCTGCAGACTGCATTACTATTATCACCACTTCATTTCAAAGCATGGTGCCGTGGTAGTGCAACCTTCCCAGAACTAATTCAAGTCTGACCAAGATCTATGAATTATTTGGTGTGGTGTGTGTGTGTGTTGTGTGTGTGTTGTGTGTGTGTGTGTGTGTGTGTGTGTGTGTATAAGAGGGAGGTACCCCAGGTTTTGCAGAATTTCCAGATTTTTTGCCCCATATTCCTCCCTCCTAAAGTTGAAGTTGCTAAATAAATGAGAGAATTTCAACATTTGATGTTATATAATCATAAAAAATGCATACTAACACAAATCCTAATACTACTTGTTTTTTTTCTAAGTTTTATAAGATATATTTATATATTCCTATATTATTTTTTTTTGTCCAGATTTTTTTTTTTAAGGTTGAGGCCTTGAGGGGAGTGGGGAGTGTGTGTTTGAGAGAGAGAGAGAGAGTAGAAGTGAAATGCCCAAGTTAGAGTTAGCAGGTGGAATTTATTTTCAGTGCATTTTCAGGAACTGTGAGTTTTAAGGGAAGTGAAGTTACTGCTGCTCATGCCAAGTCTATTTACAATGTGCAACTGTTTTGTTTAGCAAATGGTATCTCTATTGTGGTATAAAGTTTTAAAGCTATGTTAGTAGCACCAAAGTAGAATACTTGCATCTTAATGTAGAGGCTTGAGGTTCTATTCCTACAGCATGAACATTTGTATGCTGTAGTCCTGAGGATGCCCTCCTTTGGATGAGATGCCTAATAACTATGAACCTGTTTTTCAGTTTGCCATCCATTTTCTATTGCAATATACCAGCTTACCATTTTTTTAATTTAACATAGGCAATTTATTCTTTGACGGCAGCAGGCACTGAATTTGTAGATGAAACACTGAAATATACAGTTGTTTTCTAGCAACAACCTCTTCATTAGTTTCAGATATCTTTAATGTGGAATTATTCAGATTACTTTTACTTTGGCAGAGATTGTGTGTATTGACTGATATTGGTGGATTATAATGAGTGGCCTTTTATGGTTGAAATGTTCTGAATTGGGCAGTTTGTCATTATTGGTTTGTATGTTTTGTTTCATTGCTTACTGGAAAAATGTTCAAAACTATAAATTTAAAACACACTCAAACAAGTGTTGCTGTATAATACAAGGGATATAATTCAATTATATATTATATATTATAATTAATACAATCAGGTAAATCAAATAACTTTTGCATGGCCCTAACAGTGTGCAAGGAGCCTATTGCTTGAAAACAGTTCAAAGGTAAATAACCTGCCTCTGGACAGATGCATTTTCTTTGAATGTGGGTTTCAATGATGTTTCATTGAATGTGAGTTTCAAAAGTAGAGAAGCTTTAATGCCAAGTCTGTTTTCATTGTAAGACTATTGCTTTGTTTAGGTTTAGTAAATGTCTATCAGTGTTTGGGCTATAATGTTTGAAATAAAAGTTGTAAATTAAATCCAACTGCCTGTAATCATTGTAGAACTAAAGCATAAAACAGTATGCACACAGAGATTTGAACAGTGTCTACGGCAAATGGGGAGAAATAGCCAAGTAATGGGACACTGGAATGGCTGTGTGGGCGGGGCTTGGGGTAGGTGGACTTGGGCAGGGCTGTGTTGGCAGGGGGTGGGGAGAGCTATGTGGGTGGGGCTCTGGGTTTGCACCCCCCTGCAAAAAATCCTGCGGGCTCCTTTGCCTACAGGCTGCTGAGCGCCAACCTGTGCCTGCCATATGGACCAATCTCTGACCCTGTCCGAATAGAAATGATGCATATCCACAAAGCAAATGGGACAAGAGTCACTCACTATCAGGATCTCAACCTAGCCTGTGACATAAACCAGAACATGTTGGAGAGACAGATATGTCTCCCAGAGATTGTCACTCATCTGGAATAAACTCCCACATCCCATGAAGCAGAGCTCCTCAATGACCCTATTTAAGTGCAACCTTGATAATTGGATGGGAGACTGCAGATTTACCCTGGGGGTGGCACCTATGCCCCTCATGGACAGGGGCAGTTGGTTCTAATCGCTGATTCGCTCTGCTAATGACCATCTAGCTATGGTCAACTAGGGAACAAGGGTATTACATTGATAGACTTGTTAAGGCCCTAGGGCCATTAGCCTAGTAACCTCCTATGAACTTTCACACCTTGGATCTCTATAGGCAGCTCAAGTATTATTTAGATAAAACAAAGGCAATTCACAAGTCTTAGCAGCTTTTTTGTTTCTTTTTATCCTAGGACTTTGAGTTTGACTGTTTCTAAGCAAACTATCTCTTCCTGGATTTCTAAGGCCATTCCCTTCTATTATTCTGTTCATGGCAAATGTCTTTATTTATCTGTAAAGTCACAGTCAACTAGGGCGGTTGTTTCTTCTGGTGAATTTTTCAAGGGTTTGGATACCAACTTCTTCCTTGAAGCTGCTACTTGGTCCTCTGTTCATACTTTCACTAAACTTTACAAATTGGATGTTATTTCCAGGGCCAGGGCAGGTTTTGCCAGGGCTATCCTGCATGGGTTTGAAGAGGGCTCTTTTGTGCCGTCGTCCTCTCAGGCTTCTTCTTGAGCTCTTGTACTCTCCCTTATGTAACGAATACTGCAACAGTGATATGGAACAACATAGTACAGTTGTGTAAAATCTTCAGATAGCAGTAGATGTCCCTCTTTTCAATGCTGCAATATTCAGTCCCTCCTGCATTCACCCTCTTTTCTAGCTCTTGCCCAGTGTTTTTGTTCCTATCCTGGCTGAGGTGGTCCGTGTTTCCTTTTCCTTCAGACATTTTTCCTTTCTGGATGTACATGAGGATATTCTTTTCTTCCTGGGGCATTTCAGTTCTGAATGTTTGCATTCGTACGTCACTTTTGTGTCATATGCCTTGCGATGGGAACAAACTTTTGACGTTTCGTGCTTATAAGACCTAAAGGCTTTGGTATACTGGCTGGACATTGGGCTATCCTTGGCAGGAGATTTCTTATGTAAAGAATATTGCAACAGTGAAAAAAAGGACTTCTACTGTTATGATAAGTTTTAACACTATTGTACTTTACAATATTTGCAGTGCATACTTATTTATTTGACATTTGTTTACTGGGAAAGTCCGACTGGGTATGAGCCCATTTTCAGAGGAGGCCTGGGGAGAAAAGCTCCACAGTACACATAAAACAAAGCTGAACAATGGTTACAAATATTAAGACAATAGCAAAGTAGTACAATATGCAACATACAATAAAAGCAGAATATAAAGGCAAGTAATAAAGCTGACCATACATTGCATACAAAGTTGAAGAGAGTTCCTGATGTAGATGCTACATAATGATGCATGAAAAATATGTAACAGAATAAGTAATAGGTCACAAAAGCCATATACTTTTTCTGGCAGGAGAGCTAGATAGTAAATTTCAGTCAACTTCTGAGATAGAGAAAGGTTAGTATAAGAATATAAAGAAAGGACATTAGAATGTTAAGGAATTAGATAGGTGAGGCTAGAGAGTAAGTAAAGCAGGAAGAGAAGAAGGATATATCAAGAGAAAGTCTAAGAGTGGGAAAGAAGAGAATAGAAAAGAGTACGAAGATGGCATGGAGCATGGACAGATCCAGTTATTGGTTAGATGTTCTTTCAGCCTAGACTTGAAGGAATAGTAGTGGGGTAAAAGTCTGATTGCTTCTGGAATGCTATTCCATGATTTGGTAACACAGTGAGAGTACAGACTAACCCGGTTAGATCTTTAAGGTTTGTAAATAGATAGAAGATACTTGTGACAGAAGTGTAGGTCATGAGATGGAATATAGTATTGAAGTAGTGATGAAGTATTTTGTGAAAATGAGGAGTTGTACAGTAATTTGTAAGTTAATGTTAGTCGATTAAAGGTGAGAAGGTGGGGTAGTTCGAGCCAATTTGGGGGCCAATGGTGAGAGTAGAGGGCCTGCATTTTGCAAATTTAGCTGCTTTATTATAACATTGACTAAGTTTTGCTTTGAAGGAACAGTGAAGATTGGTTAGGATAGGTGAAGCGTATAGAAGGGAGGGTAAGAGGTAGGTGGTGGCAAGGGTTACTCTTGTGGAGTTGGAGATGAATTTCTTAGCCATATACATCATGCCCAATTTTTGATTAGTTTTTTTTTTTTTTTTATGTTGTTGCTGATATGTAGGTCAAACTTAAGATTGTTGTCAATAGTTACACCTAACAGTTTTGTATGTGAAACCACATTGATTAAACTATTGTTCATAGAAGTAATAACAAAGTTAGAGGCATCTGGAGAAAAGTTTTTTGGTAAAAATAGTAGAAGTGTAGTGTTTTTTGGGGTTAAGTAGTAAATGGTTGTTGGTGAATTAAATGCTTCTTGCATTAAACTCTGTAGATGAGAGAGAGTCCTGCCAGAGCAGATTAATGTAGAGTCATCAGCATACTGAAGGGTGGCTAGTTTGCTTGCAGTAATAAGCTGGTTGAAGAGAAGTGGCCCTAGTATTGAGCCTTTGGGTACCCCAGTGCTAACAGGTAAATAAGGAGAGAAGTAAGAGTTTCATTTGACAGATTGATGTCTGTTAGGGAGAGTGCTAGTGAACCATTGTAAAGATGTTTTGGTTAAGCCCAGAAGAGATAGTTGGGATACAGTTGAGAGTGTGCGAGCATCAAAGCCTTTGGATAGATCCAATAACAGAGAAGAGATAAAGTTTCCTGAGTCACAAACTTTGCTGACAGTGTCAGTAAAGGATAGTAGAGCAGTTATAGTGCTGTGTACTGGTCTGAATCCATGTGGGTGGGAGAGAGAAGAGTATTGTCAAGTAGGTATTGAAGATGTTGTTCATGGATGTATTTTTCTAGAATTTTTGATAGTGGTGAAAGAATAGCAATTGGCCTATAGTTAGAAATTTCTATGGAGGTGCCACCTTTGTGTAGAGGAAGGATGAAGATTTTTTTCCATAGGGAGGGGACCTAAGCCTCCTTGATGGATCTATTAATGGTTATTGAGACAGGGTAGGCAATTGAGTCAGTAGACATTTTTAGAAATTCTTTAAGATTGTCTGCAGAGGGAGAACATGGCCTGAGATTGCACAGGAGGGATTTTATAAAGGCAGCAGAAATTGATTGAAGGGAAAATGTGGAGTGACAGGTTATAGGAAGCTGAGAGAGGGCAGAGAAGTATTTTTTACATACATACATATATGTAAGCAGTTTTGGTTTCACCATTAAGTCTATCTCTGCAAAGTTAGTTTCTTCATGTGTAAAAATGTGTAAAAAGCATAAGGATCTGCAACAAGCATGTTTGTTCCAAGACATTTAAAACATTTAATTGCATTTGTTCTTATGTATTGTATGTTTCTTGATTATCCGGGTTGTTTACTTTCATTTCTGTACTTTCAAGTCTTGCCTGAAAAGGGTCTTCAGATGAGCCCACATATCGGTTTACCATATAAATAAATAAATACATACATACATGCATAGTAAAGCCCCCACCTTTTCTCTATGGGGCAGTGCTATGTGAAAAAGACTAGCTACCATTTTTGTCAACTACCAGTCATTGTACTAAAGAGTTTATAACCAGTATGTTTGCACATCACCCTGGCAATGTCCATGATGTGATGCATTGTCAGACATGCAGGTCATCTATACCACCACTTCCTATGTAGGGAAATTTCACAGTGACACCTAGTGAGTAAGTGCAGGCACTGTAGTAATCTGAGTAATTTACTGTCAAAGACAGTCCCCAGGATTCACGAAGCCTCCGTGTAAGAGTTATAACTCTTACACGGAGGCTGCAGTTAAACGGAGTGATGTCAGCATGCTCTGCATATTCATGAGAGCATGCTGAATCACACCTAAGTCTAACACGGTCCATGTAAGACAGTAGGGGGCGTGTCCGTAGGCTGAGCCCTGCAAGCGGACACGCCCCCATAAGTGTAAAGGTGTCCAAAGTAGACACCCACAACAGAGTCCACGGAAATGTGAATAAACACAACACAACACATGCCCCTACAGACTATTAAACATAAAAGAAATATAAATGAACATGTCATATTTTTTTTAAACTGTAACAATGTTTAACCGTGAATGCTCGTTTGTGGCGTGCCCGTAGCGCAGCTACAGGTAGCAGTCAATGGGAAAGCATATAAGAACTAAATATGCAAACTAAGCCAGGAAGCAATAGCGTAGCGGTAGAGATGCTGGCTGCAGAGCAGGCATTCATGGTTCGAGCCCCCACACCACCAATTTTTTTTTGGCAAAATAAGCAGGAAAAAAGTCCCTGACACATATGTACACATAAAACCAGAATATATGTAAAATGCAATGAAATAGCCTATCTATATTAAACAAATGTGAGCTAAGAAATGAATAGAAACTGCCAGATGTGCCTATAGCTGAGCTACAATTCAACAGAGTGAGTGTATGTGCCCGTAGATAAGCATTGGTCCAACTGGTGCAAACTGAGTGCCCGTAGCTGAGCAGTGGTTTACCATGCTAAATATATGTGCCCCTAACTGAGCTGAGCGGAATATGTGTGCCGATAGCCAAATGAGGCTTAAACAAGCGTACCCCATTTGCGCGGAGCTGCGCACCGCGCAAACAAGCTAACTGACGGGCAACGGTGAACAAGCCGTATCCAAAATGCCTTTACACAGACACACCCCTCAACATGTCTAGACAGTCATGAAAAATAAAAAGCAGTGGCCAGGTTCGAACCCAGGATACTATACACCATAGTCAAGGTACAGAACCACTAAGCCATGACAGCAGTACCTAGAAATGCAATAATAGCTCATATATAGGAATGAATACAAACTACAGCTTGACAATGCAGGTTTACTGAAGTTGATACAATTCCAAAATGGCCAATCACAGATATGTGCGGGAAAAAACGGACTATATAAGCCCCATAGGCGGGAATACACAGCATAAACGATTGTAGAACAGACCTGCAGGCAGAATGTCAGGTGTAGGAGAGGGTAGTCGCTTTCGTGCGCAGAGGTGGGGTGTTGAGGAGTCCAGGTACATGGCCTGGCTCCTAGTCCACAACCATGAGGCCCAACTCATGCAGGGCCAGGTCCTCTGGGGAGCGTACAGGGCTGAGGCGTGGGACCAGTTGGCTCATGAACTCACCAGTGCCACAGGAATTCCAAGGACAGGTGAGCAGGTCCGTCACCACCATGCAGACCTGAAGAGACGCAAGCAGGACCAACTGAACCTTTGGATCCAGGAGGCCCGGCAATCACCCAACGCCCACCACTGAGTAAGTAACAATTAATTATGTATGTAGAAAGTTAAACTACCTGAAATTATGGAGATGTGTATTCCAATATTACTTCATTTATATTACAGCTGCAGGTGTCCGTTCTGCGAACCGCAGAGCCTATGCCGATAGGCTGGTGCGGTTGCACCACCAGGCAGGTCAGTAATCCACTACCAGTAACTGTAAAGATTTATAAATGTATGACAGTCAGCAAAAGAGTGCAGTGTAGCCAGGAAGGAATAAAATCTGCAAGTAACAGTGTGAAAGTGTATGCAAGTATTGCTTGATTACAACAGTTCCCAGCCTGAAAGTGTAAAGTAAACAAGAAACTGTCCAACATATATCTTGAAATAAAAATGCCCTGCCTGTAAGAAAATAGTACACAACCTGCAGCAGCATGTAAAGTATAGCTGCAGAAGAGGATGAAATCACATGTGGGAAATATATCCCTGTGGAAATACTGAAACATGACAGAAGTGAGACTGCTGGAAAGAACTGTAATAACCACTGTTAAAACATGTCAATAAAGCCTAGAAGTACCAGTCTGAATAGTAACATGAAAGCAAGTGAGAGAGTGTGAGAAAGTGTCAGGAATACAGCAATACAGTAGTAATAACCCTGAATAAACTATACTGCAGTCAGGACAGAATTAAATGCATGTGAGACTCAGAACCAAACAGCAAAATCTGTTCAAAGTGTTGCTGCATGTGGAATGTGTACCCCAAAATCTGGATATGTTGCTCCCAGTCTGAAATACGCAGATAGGATGATTGTCTGCTATACCAAACATCCACACTTGTCTACAAGTAGATAAAGCAAACGTAACAGGACGATGTATCTGAACCAAGCTTGATATGAATGTGTATGAACAGCAATAAAATGTAGATTGATGTTGCAGTAACAGTCCCATCTGCAAGGTGAAGTAGTTAACATATAGGACACTGTAGTTAGAACAGTAGTGTGTATATAACTGTAGCTATTAGAAATGTACAGCATATGTATTTGTATTCGAAGGTGTTAATATTACTTTATTTACCCCACCCTCCAACCACCTATAACCCATTCCACGTGAAAATGGTATGTGCAATCACAATTACCACCCCTGGATGTCTGTCCTGTTGGGTCATATATATTTGCATGTCTGTTGATGCTTCTGCCCTGTTCATACATCCACACCTGATGGCCTGTTGCCATCAATCAACCCTGCATGTTGTTGGACTGTGTATTACTGTTCAAATTATGCATGTGTTTTGCACGCTGTTCAATGGTGTGAATATCTGGGTGTTTGGTTAATGGGAATACTAATGCATGCTGTTACAACTAACTGTGAATGGTATTATATGTCACTAACCCAAACTGTCATGACATAATGCAAAACATAGAACGACAGGGAAGGCGGGTTCCGGTGGGTCCACCTCTCCCACCTCAGCTGGCGAGTGCACCTGGCACTAGTGCCGAGTCCGGACCCTCCTCTGGTGGCCCTGTGCCACCTGCGGGTGGAAGCACTGCAGGGGATGGGGCTCGCCCCCCCTCTGCAAGTGTGGCTGGAGGAGATCCACCACTCACCCTCCGTAGTGTCCGGACTGTGGTGCGTAGGGAGATTCGGGACTCTGTCCTTGAGCCCCTACGCCAGCTCGAGGCACGGGTGGCGCAACTAACGGGCTTGCCCGTTGCCCCGCCTACACAGCCCCCAGCACAGCCCCGTCCTGGGCAGTGAAGGGACAGTGGCAACTGCCTGTGGGTGGGGATATCAGTTCCACTGTTGCCATCTGTGGGCTCATGGGCTCTGGATATCCAAACCTCCGTCCCCGTCATTTGTGTAACCCCCCCCACACATGTCATACACCGTCCCTGTATGCGTCTTGTTTGTCTTGTCTATTTACCTACCCAACCTACCTCCCCATCTGAACCAACTTCCTTCACCTGACATACCACTCTTACCTGAAAAAAAAAAAAAAAAGGGCACTCTGTACCCACAAAAATTACGCCCCATACATAGCTGCCCATTCCGCACACATGTCTACTGGATATGGAACCTATCAATTCCAATTGGCTGTACAACAAGTATTATTGTTGTCCTGACACCTCTCTCAGGGGTGGAAGGTTTCAAATGTCACACCAAATTACATACATATGCACAGCTGTTGCTGCTGAAGAAATGGGCAGCTATGGGCCTTACCTACATCCCTCCTGCACATCCCAAGCTTGTTTCCCTACTGTCTTACCCTCTTTGTGACCCCTTTTCACCACTTTCCTGTCTCCCCATTTTCTTTTCTTTCAAGGAAAATAGCGGGTGTGCGCAAGAGTAAGCACGTTTAAGTGGTTGTAATCAGGTGTGCTTGTGCGCTGAGCTAACCGCCAGTGCGCATGCGTGAGCTCCGCGCAAACCAGCGCTAACCCGGTTACAACTGCTTAAAAGTGCCTTAGGCACTTTGATTGACAGGTCCTGTACTCAGTTCAAAAGAAAAATAAAATCCCACTGTGAGTCCCGAACCCAGGACGTTGGCAACTATAGTCTGCATGACTTACCACTAAGCCATGACTCTCATATAGAAACACTGTGCTAAAGTAAATGTATAATTTAACAGTAGGAATGAATGTAAAGGGAATATAGATGTGTAGTACACAAAGCATGACATTTAGAATCACAAACAAAACTGGTGGATTTCCATAATAGTAGTGTGTGAACAGAAACAGCCATGCTAGTTGGAAGCTAGTAGGTAATAATGTCACCATAGCACCTTGCAAGACACACACATACTCACAGCAGGATAAGCACTGCCCATACCCCACAACCTCTTACAGGAACACATCCGGACCAAGTAATAAAATATGTGGAGCAAAGGCCCAAAACCAGGGACACATTACAAATAAAGTTACAACAAACGCAGACAGTTCAGAAAGTAACAGGGTCTACACCCTGTGGGATGTTTGGAAGGGTATGCAGTCCGGAACTTGAATGTTTGTCACCATATTCTGACTTGAGCCCAGACTGACTTGCCAGATAAAGGTGTGCATGAGATAATGACCAAATTATGAGGCAGAAATGTGGACAGCCTGCAAATATCTGTACACATGACGGGTCCAACACCACCATATTTGAATAGTTAAGAACCTAGACATAGCAACAGTGAATGTCTTACAGGGATGCCCCACAGACCCCATGTGAAATGTACAAACAGTAGGCAGAAAGGTGTAACACATGCAATGGTAACTATGGAGCCGGAAAGTATTCACCACTCGCATGGCAGAAAAAGTGTAGTAATACATATGCTCATGCTAACCCACAGTCACAACTGCAGCATACCAGACATGTTAATGGGTGTACCCCACTGATATGTACCATTCCATGAGGCACATAACTGATAAACCTGAAGGTCTCTGGGGCCTGCTTAGCAGCATACTCAAATACCCTAATAGATGTCAAGGCCCACACCATGGCCAGACCACACTGCATGCTGTAACACCCTAGCAGATATAGCAAGCATTCCAAGGTGTGAATGTACATGGAAAATAGGAAAGCTATGGCAGCACACTACAGTCAAGACACCTAGCAGGCATAGAAGCAGTGACTGTAAAGGGCAACTATTGAAGACTTAGCAACAGAGTGCAAGCAAATGTGAAAGGAAAGCACACACACACACACACATTAACAATAGTAGTAGTTGTAGTTGTCAGTGTACATACACAGTTAGTACAGGAAACTGGAGAAATGAATGGAGGAATGTTAATCCACAACACACCTGGAAATATGAGAGAGATACCAACCTTTATACTCACAGAACATTGTCCACAGCATAACAGCATGGTCCCTGCCCTTAACATCTGAAAGGGCTACACCTATCTCACACACCTTTTTATAGCACTGTTCTGAAATCACAGTGAGAACTGCAATCAGTACACAACTGGCTGCATACAATTAGCAAATGCTGGCTAACAACTGGTGCAGAGGCCATCACATGAGCATATGCAGATACCTACAAAAGTATGCTGTACTCCATGTCCACGCATGCAATACTTTCATTGCACCCTGAGAAGGACATGAGAGACAGACAGAGAGAGAGAGAGAGAGAGAGAGAGAGACAGACAGAGAGACAGAGAAAACTGCATTTAAGCAGACAGACACGAATTGTTCAGCAACAGCTACCTGAAAGCTGACAACTGGGAAGTGGAGCAGCAGGACAGGGAACCAGACAGCAGCAGAAGCAGCTGTGACAAACTCAGGTAATGTAAAGTAATACTATAAAGGTCTACATACTGTGAACCCTCCATATGTGTCATTGGTCTGTATCCATATGTATATGGAGATGTGTAAAGGGCAGGAGACATACAGCAACTATCAGTGAAGACTGTACATACATTTGTATGTGAGAGCATGTATGTGCACATATCAATGTTGTTTGATTGTAGGTTGTAGTGCCATGTACAAATTAGGTTACACAGCTATGTGTGTTTAGCAGTATGTTAGTGTGTGTCTACAGTATAGTAGACAAATATGTTGATATACCTGTCTAACATATGGTTATGTATGTATGTCAACATATGTATGTGTATATATATATATATATATATATATATATATATATATATATATATATATATGATATGCATATATGTATACATACATAGAGAGAGAGATGTAGGAATACATAGACAGATGTCAATAGAATATTGTACCAACATATCTATGTAATGCACACATGCAGATATAGATATATGTAGATACATATACATAGACAGACTGATCTGACTACCTACAGGTATGATTGTATATGATGACCTGCAACACAGCCTGTCCCACCCCCTCTGTCACTCACACCCCTCTGTGCCCCCTACACATCTATGGCAATATATGTCCCCAATATATATGTGTATATGTATACAGACATATATATATATATATATATATATATATATATATATATATATATATATCTCTATACATATAGATATATCTATATACATATATATATATATATAGAGAGAGAGAGAGATAAAGTCTGAGTGAGGCACATGTGTACAGATGTATCGCAACAGGTGCCTGGTGACAAAGGCATGGAGTGAACACCAGTGTCAAATCCGAAGTATCATACCACATTCCAGATCACCCACACCAGTAACCACCAGATATGTGATTGGCCGCCCACCACTGCATGTGTCAGGGGTGAGCAGGGTCAGAAATGTGTAGAATAGTGGCCCCAATGATAGTCACAGTGGCACACTATCCCTGGAATACCTGCACATGGTATGTGTCCGCAGACATGGTGAGTCAGGTATGGACATGTAGGTCGGTGTACCCCCCACACCACATAATGGATGCCATGGTATGGACCTCACATTACAGCAACAGATATGGAGAAGGACACAGTGACATGTACAACACTGTGACAATGCACTCAAACACATTACCAATGCACAGTGACTGACAACACCACAGAGTACACATATGCTACCCACATAGAGGTTACCACTCTCAGATGTACATATGGAGGTCACACCCATGACAGATGTCCAACAACCATAGTAACACCTCCCACCATCCACAACCTACATGTGTGTCGTCCGTGCCACTGCAATAGTGTGCACATGTGGAGGTAAGAGTTCCTACTCACAGATAGGACACACCCTGCAATAAACCACACAGTGTTAAGAAGCGAGACTCCCCATGAGTACATGTCACACATACCCCTGCTGAATGTTAGTCAGATAGGTAATATGCCATATGAGTCACCCTGTGTAACTGTGTGACAGCAGCAGTTACCATCACACCACATGTGTCACAATGGTCAGGGTAGCAGAACAGTATGCTGTTGTAGACACAGGGGCAATAGCATATTGTATAGTATTGTATTGTAATGTAATGTATTGTGTTGTATTGTATTGGTATGGTGAGGTGCCTCCTTCATGGAGTGGTACCACTGCTGCTGTGCACCAGTGTACAGGTACATATCCTGTAGTCAGGCTAGTGTTACATAGCACTCCTATATGTGTGTTTAGCTCCTGTCAGAGGTTATGTAGCATGCAACTGGGGATACCATCAGGTCCCATCCATGTTGTGTATTCTGCTGTCCTGGGTGTCTCTCACCTGGACATCTGTGATGACGGGGAGGTTACAGTCAGCTGGGATAACTATGCCTTATTACAGGGGAGAGGGCGGGGTGACACCTGCACTGAACCTGTCCGCCGCAATGTTGCCGATATCTGTGGTGTCAGTGGAATATGTGTTGTGTACTACCTATGGGCATAGAGGATGGCTCCTGACCAGGTTGCTAACATAACTGAGGAAGGCCTCCTGGTCATCTGTAGTGTCACTCCTGAATTCCCTCCCAACGTTGCCCATGTAGTCAGTATGATGGGAAATAGATCCTTA
>NC_056726.1:565424282-565579282 GCF_019279795.1 Protopterus annectens | reverse complement strand
TCAGGGTCCTTTATGTATTTTGTATGCAAATGAGGCCCTTTTACATTTATTTTTATAAATCAGACTAATATGCCAATATCTAAAGTGTGTTATCCTCATTGTAACTCTACCGCTAATGCTTATGCCTTATGTACGTTAAGCTTTTGCATACATAGGTGTGTTTAACAAACATCTCCATGTTTCTGTTGTCAACGTGAATCACATATGTTGACTACATTTACATATCTAGCTAGTGCCGCTGTTCGTGGAATACCACTTTGTACCAATGAAGGGCAGGACTATGAGTACCGCCCCCAGTCTCAAACAACATCAAATACATAGCTCATCAACACATACTCACAGCTACTTGTTAGTAAAACCTCTGCAAAAAAAAAAAACTCTAAAAAACTGTTTTTTTTTTGCAGGATGAGTAAGCTTTATAATCTCTCTGGGTTCACATAATTATTCTAGCTACAAGGTCTTGATACCTTGGAGAGGAACAATTCACTTTATGCAAAACAGACTACTTTTTCCAACGTTGCGCAAACTATGACTCAATATATCAATTAAAAATCTCAAATGATAATGTTGGCTGCACTAGATCACAAAATTAGTAACTGAAGCAAAATACAAACAAATAAACTGGATTACAAACAAGCAAACAGGCAAATACATAAATTAAATGAACACATTCATAAAGATTTGATGGATGCAAATGCCTTCCACATACAGTCCTTTACAGGGATATAATTAAGTCAAGCATTCATATAGTATTAAAAAAAAACAAACACTAAAACGAAACCCCATTGGCGGAATCTTCACCTAAACACGGTATATAATAAAAGAAGAAAAGTCAGGGCTAAAATCAAGAAAAGCAACCCCCTTAAAGTCAAGTGCTTTCGTAGACAACTAAACAAAAAAACTAAGAAATCTAATTAAGTTCAACAAGATTGACTATGGGGTCAGAATAGCTTTGTAGGCTAAGGACAGTCAAAAGGCTTTCTCCATCTACATCCTAAAACTTAGAGGTAGTAGACAACAGTGTACTGTACTGGTGGTGAATGGTATAACCTACACCAGTCAGGGTGATATGATAAATATACTGTCTGATAAATTCAGCTCAAACTTCACTACCCACTTCCCCAGCTCCACCAGGTAAAATCCCCTCTAACATACTTCTCCCAGCTATCAGCAGAGACCAAGTGCTGACAGCACTTGCTAAAGCCAAGACCACCACCTCCTTAGATGACAACATCATTTCTTTTTGTCTCCTGAACAGCTTAAACATGACCTATCAGGACCACTTAAAACACTCTTCAACTACAGCCTTGAAACAAGCTATGTTCCAAGTGAATGGAGGGCATGGCATTCATTCCCCTTCACAAGAGTGGACCATCACATGACCTAGGGAAACTACAGACCCATCAGTCTAACTAGCCTAATATGCAAAGCCATGAAATAAATTATCATGGGAACGATAAACAAGAAATTGTCAACCTACAGACACTGGACCCATCCCAATTTGGCTGTTTTAAGGGAAGGTCATCCCTACTTAACCTGGTAGACTTCTTTCAGAGGGTCACCAAGGCAATGAATTAGGGTAAGCAGTGCATCTTGACCTGGCTAAGGCATTTGATAGAATACCCCACTCAAGCATTGTTGACAAGCTCTCTGAGCTTGGCATAAACCCTTACATAACTCGTTCACACACAGACAGGACTCAAGAAGTTAGGATTGGTGAGACCATCTCCACCAAGAAACCAGTCACCAGTGGAGTACCTCAGGCTCCATGCTGGGCTCACTCCTATTTTCCATCTACTTCTTGGATGTCAGGGCCTCTGGCTCACCAAGTTCACATATGACTGTAAACTGGGAGCTATTATAGATTTCCCCAAAGACACAAACATCTTGCAAGTGGGTTAACACCGACAAAAGACTGGTACCAAAGTCATGGCCTAATCTCTATGCCAAAAAATGCATTATAATGCAAGTTAATTACTCCATTGATAAAACAACCCTAAGAGTCAACCAAATAGTAAGAGATCTGGGAACCTAGGTAGAGAGCAATCTGGCCTTTGACCAGCATGCAGCTAAGATAATAAGAAAATCATTCTATGTTGCCCAACTTACAGGTAAAGGTATGGCATCCAGGTCCAGGGATGTTATAGCACCACTCTACTTGGCCCTTATACATGTGCAAAACAAATATCACCAGATAGACTAGATCCAGGGATCTGAACTTCACTTGTGATATAAACAGAACATGCTGGAAAGACAGATATGTGTCCCAAAGGATCCTTGCATTAAGGAATATGCTCCCCATCCACATAATACAGAGTTCATCCCTGACCCTGTTCAAACAAAACCTTAACAACTGGATGGTAAATTGTAAATTTACCCCCAGCGTGGGCCCCATATTCCTTATGGACAGGTACCATCAGTAAGAAAGGTATTATCCTAATTAAAACCACAAAAAATGTGCAGAAAGTGATATTCAAACTGTAAATCCAAACAAATCACCATGTAGCCGATGTCCTCCAACCTTAAACAATGAATTAAAACCACATATGATGCTTGGGACCCGAATGGTTTGGGGTGTGTGGCTAGTCTTGTAAAGGCCTAGTAATGGCCTATGAACCTATAAGTTGATATGATGGAATCTGCAAAGCAGAATACTTTATCTAGCAATCGGTAGAGTGCAAAATTGATAAGACTTCCAGTTCCACAATACTGAACGCCGTGTTCATTTTATCTACTGTAAGTCATGGTTTATCTGTATCTATGTCTATATTTATATACTGCTTTTGTATGCTAGCAGGCATACAGTCTCTTTTGGCTTTTCTCTTTTACCTGTGGTTGTTTGAGTGGAGATGATGTGCATTTAAGTAAGGGGTGGAGAGAGATCTTGTTCCCCTGGCAAAAAAAATGTTTTCTTAGATATTTTATGAAGTTGAACTTTGAGTTTGTTTGTTCTTCCAGGTGGAGCATCAGTCAATTTAAATACAATAAAATAAAAGGGAAGCAGTAAAACATGATAAAGTCTACTTCATTAAACTGGTACAAATCCAAGCATTTGCCAGTTTAACTCAATCAGAATGGACATTGTGTTATCTCTATTTTTCAAGTGTGACATCTATGAACTAATAAAGCAACTACATAAATGAAATAAATGCATTCATACAGATGTGATACATGCAAATGCCATCCATATACACTCCTTTACAGGGATATCATTAAGTATCTACACACAAACACACACACACACACACACACACACACACACACACACAAACACACACACACACACACACCAGGAATTACTGTTAAAAATGCAACTTCTCGATCATGTGATCAGTGCAAGTTTCCAAACCAAAATGCTTATATTGCATAATTAATATGGTTTTATGAAAATAACAAGACATACAAAAAGCTGTTACCATTTAAAGGAACTAAGTAAGGTAGACACTAAATTACTAAAATAAAAATATAAAATACTCGGGTTACATAGAAAAGAAACTTGCTGGTAAACAAGTGGAAAAATAAGCAATAAATAAAAAGACATACAATAATAAAACAATGGTAATTGTATGGCCTCAATTTTAAGTCACTCTTAATACTGGTATGTTTTAGCCAGCTGCTTTTTGCATGAGATCATGTTGTGGCAGATCAGGGAATATGCCCTCACCTTGCTGTTGTCAGGTCTTTGAGTTGGTATATATAATTAGCGGGGGATATTAAGGTGCACAGGGGCATGTGCCCCTACAAAAAGTAGTGTTCTATTTATTTATTGTTTATTAATATTGTACGTTTTGATCTAAAATGATTGTTCCTTTTTATTCATAGTTTTGAGCATTCAGTGTTTGATGAGACAATCGGACGTGTGTGTGTGTGTGTGTGTGTGTGTGTGTGTGTGTGTGTGTGTGTGTGTGTGTGTGTGTGTGTTGCTGTATAGTGCGCAATGGTATATTCACTGTTTTCAACTGTCAGTTGGTATATTTAATTAGCAGGGGATGTGGAGGTTGCAGGGGGGGGGCTTGCCCCCTGCAAAAACATAAAAAAAAGATTTTTTAAAATTTTTTTTATTTAAATTTTGAAGTTTCAAAACATCAATCATATGGTCTTGACCAGAAGAAAGTCAAAGTTTTGAAACTTCAAAATTTAGAAGTAGATCTATATACACATATAAACATATATGTATACACACACACACACACACACACACACACACATATATATATATATATATATATATATATATATATATATATATATATATATATATGTATACACATATATATATATATATATATATATATATATATATATATATATATATATATATATCTTTTGTGGTAATGATATTAATGATTCTGTTTCCAAGAGTGGTTATTAAAGTAGTAATTTAGCAGGTTTCATGTGGATTTTTCATGTTAACTATCAGGATGTTGCATCAGATTTGTAGATGTTTACGTCTGTGTGCCAGCAATGCTTAACTCTGTGTGGTGTTTAATTCTTTTCTCCACTGATGTGTAACAATTGAGACAGAATATATAATTAAAGGGGTGTGGAGGTGCAGGGGTCTATACAGGGGAATATATAGTTCTGTGTCATTTGTTTGCAGGTAGCTTTGACTGAGAGAAATACAGTAGGTACAAATGACCAAATGTACATTTGACTGAAAAGCATTTCATTTAAAACATTCTTCTTAACATATAAACCATAAAAAGCCTTTTTTTTGCAGAAGGGATGCAGGGCTCCCCTGCAAACATCAAGTTTGAAGGAGAAGAGTGATGTTTGGTATTCACACCTACATTTTTGTTCTTTTTTTCCCGTATGTTGGCACTCAAAGCTATGAGTGCTAGCATTTCAGTAGGAAGTCAACCATGTTGTAGTTTGAGTCTACATGAAAAGGGTTAGGTTGACTATTTTTGGCAGATATTATTAAAGTGTTGATGATGTGCCAGAATTGCTTTGGGTTTTACATAAAAGGAGTTTGTTTTTGGTGAAAGTAGTGTTTCTTTTCTGTTTGAATTATTTTTTCACTTTACCTCTTAGTCTTTTGTATGGTTGGAGTGATACTGTTGTTTGCTGTTGTTTCCACAATTTCCAGCTTTATCTCTCCATGTCATCATTATTTTTATCTCTCCATGTCATCATTATTGTGGTTTCTCTAGTTAGTCAAGGAAATACAGTTATTTTAATTTTCTTTATATAAAGAGGGTTACAGAGTTCAAAATAGCCAGGCATGGCTAGTTAAAGTAATCAACTGTATCATCAAGAGGCAGGCATTTTAGCAGCTGCATCATTGAAGTATTGAGTTGAAAGCAGAGTCATAAAAGGAGTTTTTAGATCTTGACAATCTATATGCTATGGTCTCTGGTGTTTAGTGCATTTTCAGATTATTTAAGTTAG
Source organism: Protopterus annectens (assembly GCF_019279795.1). NCBI lineage: Eukaryota > Metazoa > Chordata > Ceratodontiformes > Protopteridae > Protopterus > Protopterus annectens. The sequence continues at coordinate 565,573,891 of NC_056726.1, read as the reverse complement.
ATGGTCATAATGATTTGGAGGCAGCTTGTGATGTGTACTTCTGAGAATCCTGGCTCTACCTTTGAATTTGTCAGTTCTTGTCATTTCAGATATCAGCTATGTAAGTCCAAAAAGATTAATGCAGTGAACGCCTATGGCTGGCATTATAGCAGAGTTGTAACCAATCAATATTAACATCGCCTATGATCATTGTTTCTTTGTTGATTTTAGCAGTAGTCAAGGTTCTCTAGGGTACCTATACTATTTGTTATTTAATTGTGAATTTATTTGAAGGGGAATCAGTAATAACTCTGATTTATGAAATGTCAGCATTGGTTTAATACTTTATACATCTAAATTGCTATTGATATTTACGTAAACATGTTCATCTGTTATATTGTTGACCCACATCTTAATGAAAAATTCCCCAGTTGAGACTACAACTCATCAATGATGCTAATAATTGAAACTAACTTTACAGCACATAGCAATAATGCATGTACTGTGTGTACTGCAGCAGCACATACAATGATGCATGTAATGCAGCAGTGTCAAATCCCCCACCACTGGCAAGGTCAGTCTGCAGTGCATATTACTAATACAGAAAGAACTCACAACAAAGTCAAACAATGATGTACTCAAGCTACTGTCAGCTATTGTAACACCTCAATATTCCTCAGACACTTTTCTCCTTATGCATTACATCTACAAAACAGAAGGGCTCATCTTTACCAGGGGAGGGGCTACACTGTCTATATCGCCTCACTTATATATACAAACTCTATGACTGCACAACTATAGAAACAAGGGGAAAAGCCTACAGACATTGAATTACCACCATCTTCCTTTCAGAAAAGACATCAAAGATAATTCACATCATCGTATTCTTCCTGTAGCTGCAAACCACAAACAAATTACAAAAAAGAAGTACATATTCAAAAATGACATTTAAAACAAAGACAGTAACCCTTTTGGAATATACATTACACCAAGTTTATATGCTGTTGTTCATAATTAAATCCTCAATCACTACATATATTGATATCTCACCATTGATAATTTAATAGTATTCACAGCAAAATGATCAATCTAACCATTTAACAACATCCGGTGATGCCAAAAATATAATTTTGTCACGTTATGTCAAATTTGGGGAGCATTTGGCATAATGGTTAAAGTATTTACCTAACATTTACAAATTACAGGGTTTGATTCTGACCAGGGGATATTGGCTATCTTAAAATCACTCTTTAGGGCAATTGGCCTAGTATTTACCTATGAACTTTATCTCCCTGCCTACCCCATGAAATACCTCCTAGCATAACTACTATTAACAGGGAGCAGGTCCTAGCAGTGTTCACTAATGCCAAAAACACAGCCTTATTGGGCCCCAACAATATCCGACAATGACTCCTAAATAGCTTGAAACATGAGCTATTAGGACCACTTGAGTCATTTTTCAGCTATAATCTCAAAACAGGCTTTGTACCAGAAGAATGGAGGACAGCATAGGTTGTCCCACTTCACAAGAGTGGGCCATCAAATGACCCCAAACCCTACAGACCTATTAGTCTGATTAGTCTAATATACAAAGCCATCAAACAAAGTATTATAGAAATGATCAACAAAGACAAAGACAACCTTCAGACACTGGACTGACCCCAGTTTGGCTTTGTCAAGGGGAGGCCATACCTGCTAAACCCAGTGAACTTTTTTGAGAAGGTCACCAAGGAAATGGAGGAGGGGAAAATGGTACGTGACACTTACCAGGACCTGGCTAAGACATTCAATAGAATACAAAGCCATGGTATAGTTGACAAATTCACCAAACTGGACATAAACCGCTGCATAACTCATGGATTGCCAGCTGGTTCACAGACAGGGTCCAGGAAGTCAGGACTGGTGAGACGACCTTCACTAGGAGACAGGTCACCAGCAGGGTCCCTCAGGGCTCTACACTGAGACTGCTCCAATTTGGTATCTACTTCTCTGATCTAAAGGCTGATCTCAAAGGCCTTTGGCTGACCAAGTTCACAGATCACTGCAAACTGGGAGCCATCATAGATTCCCCATGATAAAAATATGTTACAAGAGGGTCTAACACAGACATATGGCAGGTTTTAAAGTCACAGAGTAAAACTCAATGCCAAGAAATGCATTATTGTGCCTTTTGGGTAAACTGCCCCCCCAGGCTAATTACTCCATTGATAAGACACCCCTAAGAGTTGATCCAGTTGTCAGGGATCTGGAAACATATGTAGAGAGTAATTTGGCCTTTGACTAACATGTAGCCAAGCTAGTAAGAAAATGATTCTATGTCACCCAACTTATGATTAAGGGCAAGACATCCAGGTCCAAGGAAGTCATAGTGCCACTTTATTTGGCCCTTATCAGACCCACCATTGAGTATAATGCTCCCTTTGGCATGTACCTGACCAGACATATTTAGTAGTTGGAATGCCCACAAAGGTTCCTTTCCAGGAGAATCCAGTGTATAAAAACATTGTTGTATACAGATGGCATTAAAGCCATAACTCTATACTCTGTCTCCTATAGGTTACTGAAAGAGAAGAAGAAAATCAAGCCAAGGCAGAAACCAGGAACCGAAACAGAACATTCAACCAGCTATTTATTCCACGTTTTAAAAGCCAATACTGCTCAGGTCACAAAATGAAAAACACACGAATCCAAGTTACCAAGAGAATCAAGCCAAGGCAGAAACCAGGAACCGAAACAGAACGTTCAACCAACTATTTATTCCACGTTTTTAAAGCAAATACTGCTCAGGTCACAAAAGGAAAAACACACAAATCCAAGTTACCAAGAAAATCAAGCCAAGGCAGAAACCAGGAACCGAAACAAAACGTTCAACCAACTATTTATTCCACGTTTTAAAAGCCAATACTGCTCAGGTCACAAAACGAAAAACACACAAATCCAAGTTACCAAGAAAATCAAGCCAAGGCAGAAACCAGGAACCAAAACAGAACATTCAACCAACTATTTATTCCACGTTTTAAAAGCCAATACTGCTCAGGTCACAAACACACAAATCCAAGTTACCAAGAAAATCAAGCCAAGGCAGAAACCAGGAACCAAAACAAAACATTCAACTAACTATTTATTCCACGTTTTAAAAGCCAATACTGCTCAGGTCACAAAACGAAAAACACACAAATCCAAGTTACCAAGAAAATCAAGCCAAGGCAGAAACCAGGAACCGAAACAGAACGTTCAACCAACTATTTATTCCACGTTTTAAAAGCCAATACTGCTCAGGTCACAAAATGAAAAACACACAAATCCAAGTTACCAAGAAAATCAAGTCAAGGCAGAAACCAGGAACCAAAACAGAACATTCAACCAACTATTTATTCCACGTTTTAAAAGCCAATACTGCTCAGGTCACAAAACGAAAATCAAGCCAAGGCAGAAACCAGGAACTGAAACAGAACGTTCAACCAACTATTTATTCCATGTTTTAAAAGCCAATACTGCTCAGGTCACAAAACGAAAAACACACAAATCCAAGTTACCAAGAAAATCAAGCCAAGGCAGAAACCAGGAACCAAAACAGAACATTCAACCAACTATTTATTCCACGTTTTAAAAGCCAATACTGCTCAGGTCACAAAACGAAAAACACACAAATCCAAGTTACCAAGAAAATCAAGCCAAGGCAGAAACCAGGAACCGAAACAGAATGTTCAACCAACTATTTATTCCACCTTTTAAAAGCCAATACTGCTCAGGTCACAAAACGAAAAACACACAAATCCAAGTTACCAAGAAAATCAAGCCAAGGCAGAAACCAGGAACCGAAACAGAACGTTCAACCAACTATTTATTCCACATTTTAAAAGCCAATACTGCTCAGGTCACAAAACGAAAAACACACAAATCCAAGTTACCAAGAAAATCAAGCCAAGGCAGAAACCAGGAACTGAAACAGAACGTTCAACCAACTATTTATTCCACGTTTTAAAAGCCAATACTGCTCAGGTCACAAAACGAAAAACACACAAATCCAAGTTACCAAGAAAATCAAGCCAAGGCAAAAACCAGGAACCGAAACAGAATGTTCAACCAACTATTTATTCCACCTTTTAAAAGCCAATACTGCTCAGGTCACAAAACGAAAAACACACAAATCCAAGTTACCAAGAAAATCAAGCCAAGGCAGAAACCAGGAACCAAAACAGAGCATTCAACCAACTATTTATTCCACGTTTTAAAAGCCAATACTGCTCAGGTCACAAAACGAAAAACACACAAATCTAAGTTGCACTTTTTACATTGACTTACTGAAAGAGAATCTATGCCTGGCATACAAGACATCCTCAGATCCAGCTCTGATGGACCTTTCGCACATCCACAAAATGAATAGCATGAGGACCACTAGATCTAAGGATTTAAATTTTGTTTGTGACATAAATAAGACATGTTGATGAAACAGATACGTGTCTCAGAGGATCCCCATGCTCTGGAACAGAGTCCATGCCTAACCCTATTCAAGCATAACCTTGAACAATGGATGGGAAGTCAAAAATTCACATTTGAGTCTGGCTTCCATGTCTCTGGTAAACAATGGCAGACAGTGTGCCCAAACTAGCATACCATCTCACATAACTGCTAAAAATTTCCTAACTAAAATAGTTTCTGTGAATGAACACCCTTCTGATTTCCTATCCATTGATCCAGGCTGCACTTGAATAGGGTTAGGGAAAGATTATGTTTCACATGGCTCGGAAGCGGGTTCAAAAGATGAGGATTCTCTCAGATACATACCTGTCCCCCAACATGTTCTATTTATTTTGCAAGCAAAGTTTAAATCCTTTGATCTAGCAGTTCTGGTGCTTTTCATTTTGTGGATATGCAAAAGGTCCATCAGAGTGAGATCCAAGCATGGCTTGTATTCCAACCATAATTCGCCTGTCAGTATTCTGTAGGTAGCAGAGTACAGAGACAGAGCTTTTAGGCTGTCTGAATAGAACATTGTGTTTAAGCCCTGTATTATTTTGTTGCCGAACATTTGTGGATGTTCCAGCTGTTATATGTGCCTGGTCAGGTACATACCAAAGGGGGCATTATACTCAGTGATGGGTTTGATGAGGTCTGAGTACAGTGGCATGATGACTTCCCTGAATCTCAATGTCATGCCCTTAGTTATAAGGTTAGTGACATAGAATTATTGCCTTACTACCCTAGACATATGTTGGTTGAAAACTAGGTTACTATCTACACGAGTCCCCAAATCTGTGATTACCATGCCTGCTTTTAAGGATGCATTAACAATAAGATACTCTTCCTGTGTGGCCATCTTCCCAAAAGGTATTGTTATGTAATTTTTGGCACTGATTTTTGTGCTGTGGTTTTGGTACCAGTCATGTGTCTATGTTACACCTTCCAGTAAGATGTTAGTATCTTGAGGGGTTTCTATGATTGCTCCTAGCTTGCAATCATCTGAAGACTCGATAAGTCAGAGACACTTGTCATTGACTTGACTTCTGAAAAACAGATGTCAAAAAGGAGTGGAACAAGCTCAGAGCCCTTTGGGGCACTACTGGTGACCGGTCTCTTTCTAGAGGTATTCTCTCTAATCCTAACTTCCTGGGTCCTGGCTGTGAGGCAGCTGGCTATCTAACAAGTTATATAGTGGTTTAGGCTGAATTTCATGAGTTTGTATACAAAGCCTGAGTAGAGTATTCTATCAAATGTCTTAGCTAGGGCATATTAGGCAGTATGCACCATTTTGCCCTCATCCATTGCCTTGGTGACATTTCCAAAGGAGTCCACCAGGTTCAGTAGGCATGATCTATCTTTGACAAACTAAACTGGACTGGGTCAGGTGTATGAAAGTTTCCTATGTCATTGCTAATCATTTACATGATAATTCTTCCTGTGACTTTGCATATTAGACTAGTAAGACTATTGGGTCTGTAGTTCCTGGTATCTTTATAATCCTAAGTTCCTTGTGTAACACAATCCACTATGAGTAATGTGTTCAGTTACTTCAAAATTAATCATTCAGATCAGGAGAAAAGAATGACTCTGTCATTGTCATCCAGAAATGTTCCTTATGATTTAATATCTGATGTAAATTATTTTAGTTTTGATCTGATGTAAATTATTTTAGTTTCTGTGTGCATATTTGGCTAGTACTACAAAAGCAGAATCCTGTAGAATTATGTACTAAAGTGGGTCTGTATCACAAGACTGACTCTTCAGAAAGTCAAACCTCATATGTTTGAGACCATATGTTTGATTTTACCAAAAGTCCAAAACAACAAAATTACAAAACTCTACATTTTTGCTGAGGGCAAAGCCCCTGCACCCCCACACCTTCTCCAAATTATATATACCAACTCCATGATCACACTCCAGTGAGGAAAAGCATAAATTCCCTGATCTCCACTGTACCACAATTTTATACAATTGCTTAGACTTTTCAGAAAGTTCAACATATGGTCATCACCGTATGAAGTTCAACTTTCCGAAGAGTTGCTCTTCTAAAGGGGAACTGCTAATGTATATTTAAAAAGCAAATTAGCTAGTTTCTTGTATGTAATACCATTTAAGTATGTGAATTCTTAAGGGATGTTGTTATTGTTGTTTGTCTTTCGGCTTTTCCTGGTTAGGGGTCGCCACAGTGGAACTCCGGTCCGCTAATGATTGGCAGTAGATTTTTACGGTGCAGAGTTGCCAGCTCGATGCCCAACCTCCAACGAAGGCATGCCCATTCACGCATGTCTTTCAGAACACCACTCGACCACAGGGAGGACATGCAGACTCCACACAGAAGGCACTCCCCGCACTCCAGCCGAGAATCGAATAGGAGAACCTCTTGCTGTGAAGCAACAACGCTACTGGAATTCTTAAGGGATGTGAAATCTGGAAAGTATAAACAGCTCTGAAGGAGCATATTGCCAGGTATATCACTCACACTGTGGCAACATATTGTCAGGTATATCACCCACACTGTGGCTGCATATTGTTGGGTATATCACCCATGCTGTGGCAGCATACCGACCCCACACTGTGGCAGCATATTGCCAGGTTTGTCAGGTTTATCACCCAAACTGTGGCAGCATATTACCAGTTATATCAGCCACACATCTTCTTCTACTTTTGACTTTTCCCGGTGGTCGTCACAGTGGATCACATGTCCGGTCATGATTGGCAGTGGAGTTTTATGGTGTTGAGTTGCCAGCCCAGTGCCCAACCTTCCACAGAAGGCACACACACACACACACACACACACACACACACACACACACACACACACACACACACACACACACATGCAGTCACGCCTAGGGCCGATTTAGAGTGTCCAGTTCACCTACAGCATGTCTTTGGGATGTGGGAGGAAACCAGAGCACCCAGAGGAAAGCCACACGACCACAGGGAGGACATGCAGACGCCACACAGAAGGCACGCCAGCAGAGGATTGAAACGGAGAACCTCTTGCTGTGAGGTGATAACACTAACCACTGCACCACCGTGGCTGCCCAGGTATATCACCCACACTGTGGCAGCATATTGTCAGGCATACCACCCACACTGTGGCAGCATATTGCCAGGTATGTCACCCAAACTGTGGCAGCATATTGACAGGTATATCACCCACACTGTGGCAGCATATTGTTGGGTATATCACCCACACAGTGGCAGCAAATTGCCAGGTATATCACCCACACTGTGGTAGCATATTGCCAAGTATATCACCCACAGTGTGGCAGTATATTGCTAGGTATATCACTCACACTGTGTCAGCATATTGCCAGGTATATCACCCTCATTGTGGCAGCATACTGTCAGGTATATCACCAACACTATGGCAGCATATTGCAAGGTATATCACCCACACTGTGGCAGCATATTGTCGGGTGTATCACCCACACTGTGGCAGCATATTTCCAGGTATATCACCCACACTGTGGCAACATATTGCCAGGTATATCACCCATACTGTGGCAGCATATTATTAGGTATATCACCCACACTGTGACAGCATATTGCCAAATGTATCACCCACACTGTGGCACAAGTTACCATTAACTTCATATCAAAACATCTGTGGGTACTCTTGCTTGTAAATGTGTTTTTTAATAGAAAGTGGCAAACAATTTTCACATGGTACACAGCTATTTGAGTCATTTGATGAGCCCTTTTCTGTTTGCTCAACATCTGCAACAGGCTTTTGCTTTTATGAAAAGTATAGCAATGCTCAGGAGACAAGAATTGTGAATTCTCTCCTGTAGTAATCTATAGGAAGTATCCTGAAATGAAATGAAATGTAAGAAATTAAATATCTTACCTTGTGCTGCTATGTAGTGATTGGGTTTCTGATATCCCTAAAACAAAGCACACACAAAACAAAAATTGCACACTTAAAATTGTATTGACAGAAAAAGCTATAAATATAAAACATTTTACAATGATTGTTGGTCTGTGTGCTTGCAATGTTTTTGATTTTAAATTTGTTGCATTTTTTTGTAGAAAAAGACATGCAAACTGTAATGCTATCCTTTAGCAAACCATGGTACAACCTGCATACCATTTTAAGCAATCGTATTATTTTAAGAGTAACTCTAGTGCTGGTGAGCAAGTTAGAATTCTACTGCATTAAAATAATGGTGTGTGTTTAACTGTGAGTTTATATAAGCAGTTAACTGGATTTACTTCCCTAAAAGACCAAACATCTTTCAAAATATTTTTCTTTAAACTATTTCAAATATTGTCTGGTCCTCCAGATTATCTGGAACTTTCCTCTGAACACTTTATAACACTCCTTAGAAACTACTCTACAGTCAAGTACAATATGGATTCCTGTTATAAAATCTGAATGTATTGTATGGTAACCACTTGTTCAGTAAAATGTTGCAAAGAAATGCTGTTAAATGATTGCGCTAAAGCAGCATTCTAGTCATCTCATGCAGCTCTTTAGTTTTTAAGCTGTTTTCTAGTGTAGCGTTATTACCTTGCATATGAGAGTAAACTGTGTCCGAGACTGTTTTCTATATCTACTTATTTTGTGGGTAAATCCAATTGTCAAGCATATATGTGCCCTATGAAAGACCTTCTAAAATATGCAGTTAATTTAAAAAATGCATTCTGTTTAGTCTTGTTTAGTTTGTAGCATATATGTAGCTGATTTTTGGAGTTGTCTTTATCTCTGAAACCTTTCCTTCATGGACTGGATACACTTATATTCCACTTGCCTGGGCTATGATTGGGCCAAAAGTAATGAAAAAGTGTCTTCCATTAAAAACATTTGGATTTAAATTGGTACTTAAGTATTATCGCAACCAGGAGAGAAATTTGTCATAGTTTGCCAAATTATTGATTTATTGATTTATCAATTAGTCATTTCTGTTCCAAAACATACAACCTATGCAATGAAATTATACTTCGCTAAATGTGTACGTATTTTGTAAATGTTATTTGCATAAAACATCCTGAAAATGGATTTCCATTAATACGCATGTTCCGCAAAGGCTGTATGACAGAGGGTTGATCATTACGTTTCTGTTTTATAAATACCCAGTTTCACAAGTACATCACATGTCTTTCTTTTGTCCCTGATGTATGCCCGACATGTTGTTCTTGCCCTCACAAGTCTACACTTGATTGACACTAAGATGAAAACCATTAGCACTGTGTATTGAGGACAGCACAAACACTTGACTGACTTCGACATGAAATGTTTCCCCCATGACACACTCAGTACTTTCCCATGTCTGCACAAAATTTTTAGTGACATCAATACGTGTAAGTACACCTTCAGTACTTTGTTCAAGACTGTACAAGCAACAGCTGGTAAATATCTATCGCCGGTGCAGTGAAAACAGTCTGCAGTAAATTCATAACAAGACATAGCGGTAGTATTTGGTCAAATAAAAGTTGCACACACCTCATGTGTTGTAAACTATAGTTAGTTTGGAAAATGGACTGTCATAACATTTTTAAAAATGCTCCTTTAAACTTAGAAAACTTTAATTTGGCAAACGATGACATATTTCTCTCCTGGTTGCGATAATACGTAAGTACCTTTAAATCTTTATAGAACAGCACAAACCCCCACCGTCTAGCAATCATTAGTCTCCTGCTGTCCTATTGAATTAAGCACCCATTTCTATTACTTATGAACATAGGAACTACTCAAGTGATCACAGGGACAATAAGATGCCCAGCATCTTATTCAACCAATGGTTCTGGCAGAAAAATCTCACTATTAGAGATTTATTTTTTTATTTATTTGACATTTGTTGATTGGGATAGACTGACTGGGCAAAAGCCCTTTTTCAGCGGAGGCCTGCGGAGAAAAGCTCCAAAGTAATATTATATAATATTTCAAATTACAGTGAATGTAAAAATACAGTGTGATTTTCTACAAAATGCATTAACAAAAATGAAGTTGCAAGAGATACATTATACAATTGTGTTTAAAACAGGTTGTTATAAGAGTGACACATAGATGAGGGAACAGGAAACAGTGGATAAGATCAGTGGATTAGTAGTAGTATTCAAAAGGGGGGCATGTTAGTATGAGTGAATACCTTTGTGAGTCCAGTAGAATTGGAATGATAAAAAATGTTAGTAGAAGTAGTAATACAGTAGGATTCCAGACTAGATAAGTGACAGTGGCATTTGAGAGTCAGAATCAGAAAGATAGAAAAGGATTCGGATGTAGAGGATGTTGTGATGTAGAAGAATGGTACTGGGTATTAGGCAGAAGGAGGAGGAGAATAAGGGAGAGGGGTAATAGATAGAATTAGGACATGATAGGTGGAGGTAGGTTACAGGGACATGTCCAGATGTGGTTTAGGTAATGTTTGAGGGGTTTCTTAAATATGAGTGTGGGCTATGCTTCTTAGGGCCAGGGGAAGCTTGTTCCGAAGGATAGCAGGTGCTTAACTATGCAGACTCCGACCTGCAGATTTTTTTGGTTTGTAGGTTTGTAATAAACATTGATCAGAGCTCCTAAGGGGATGGGAGGGGTTATAGAATGAGACTAGAGAGGAAATACTTGGACAGGATGAGGGTTTATTGATGATGGAGTGGATGATAAGTAGTTGGGTAGATTTGAGGTGGTTAGGGAACTCAAGCCAGTTGAGTGATCTAAGGGCCAGACAGTGATGACATTTGGAAGCCAAATTAGCAGCAAATCTTACAACTTTGTTATAGGTAGTTTCAAGTTTGGAGAGTAGAGAAGACTGAAGGTTAGTAAAGATTTATGAGCAGTAGAAAGTGTGGGAAGAAGGTAAGCATTGACAAGTGTGATCCTAGAGTCAGAGGTGAGATATTTGTTGTTTCTGTAAAGGAAAAATTTCAGTTACTCATCTATGATTACTCCTAGTAGCTTTGTGTCATTATTGGAAGTGATTATGGTGTTGTTAAGTGAAGAAATGTTAAATGAGGGTTTAAGGTGGTAGAGGGGTTTGGGGAGGAAGAGTAGAAGTTTTGTTTTTTTGGAATTGACTATGAGTTGTTTTTTTTGTAAGCCAGTTTTCTGTGAGATTAAATGATGCTTGTGTAATGGTGAGCAGTTCAGTTGGGCTGTCTGTTATGGAAATAATTGAGAGATGATTGGGGACAGGATTTATGAAGTTCATTGGTAAAGATGTTAAAGAGAAGGGGTATTCTTTTGAAGCCAACATTTTAGTATGGAGTTATATTTATAGCCGTCATCATATAAGAGGGGTGAATTAATTAATAAGGAACCAGACTAACACAAGTAGTAAACATGCATGGAAATAAAAATCCTTTATGTGGAAATTAAAGCTTTCATAATGGTGTCTGCTAAAGTATTTTCTATGCAAAACACAAGGTTACCCTTTACCCAGTCACCCTGTTAGTTTTGGACCTTCTGGAATTATGCAGTAACCAGGCATTCGATGATCACCCTTCAGAAATAATTTTCAAAACATTCCTGCCATTTTTGTTCATCTACAGTTTTTCAGATCAGTTAATTTTGAAATTAGCTCTAGTTCCAGTCCTGTAGCCCCTAAGCTCTTTCTTACATTCAATGGGCTCATGAACATCTAGGGGATCAGCAATAAATGGCTCCTACTGGAAGTCTGGCTCACCTCTGATAACCAGGATATTCTAGCATTTACTGAGTCCAGGTTAAATTATGTCATCTTTCTGTCCAGCTTCATGTGCAACATTCCCTTTTGAGACAACAGACTGGATCTCAAGGTAGGGGGGAGTGTATTGCTGCTAGTTAAAAAAGTACTTATCTAGTTTTATCTAAACAATCAACACAGTATAGATAGTCAGAGCCAGCCTTCCTCACTACCCGCTGTCCCCATCCTGGTCCACCCACACCATCCAGGTTACTTTTTTCTTCATTTTCTCACAGTTTGTCTTACTCTTCAGTTTTTCCTGTATTCATTCAACACATATTAAAGAAACTATTTCCTTACTACAAAAAATAAACAAATAAATGCTGGAAAAGCACCCCTGCTAGATTGATGCCTTAGGCGGACGCCTAGTTGGCCTATGCCTAAAGCCGGTTATGTATATATATAGATAATTACAATAAACTTAAAACTGCTGTTACCTATACTCATTATCCTTCTTCAGTGAGGCTTACAGAAGATGTTCTGGAGGTCCATATGAGTCCATAGGTTCATAGGTTCATAGGAGGTTACTAGGCTAGTGGCCCTAGAGCCTTTACAAGCCTAGCCATGTTAATCCCAAGTATCCCTATTTGCTCTTTTTGGGTAGCTTGCAGAAGAAATGTATGAAGAGAGCACGTCTGTGATAAACACTGGCTACCCCTGTCTATGAGGGACATGAGTGCTCCCCCAGGGGAAAATTTGTGTTCTCCCATCCAATTATCTAGGTTGTGTTTGAATAGGGTCAGTGAGGAGCCCTGTTTTACGTGAATATGAAGTCAGTTCCAGAGAAGCAGCAGTCCCTGGGAGACATATCTGTCCCTCCAGCATGTTCTGTTAATGTCACATTCTAGTTTGAGATCCCTAGAGTGAGTGACTCTTGTGCCATTTGACTTGTTGATGTGCAGCATTTCCATTAGGCAGGGTCGGAGATTGCACTATAGGCCAGGTGCAAGTTGCCTTTCACCAGCCTATAAGATACAGAGTAAAGTGACAGGGCTTTCAACCTGTCCATGTAGGTCAAGGTTTGGAGTCCCTGTATTTTCTTAGTGAAAAACATCTGAGGTATCTCCTGCTGCTGCAGGTGTCTGGTGAGGTACATGTAAATGAGTGCATTATACTCTATTAGTGGTCTGATGAGGGTTGAGTACAGTGGAGCTATAACATTTCTTGACCTGGATGCTATGCCCTTGCTTATGAGGTGTGTTATGCAGAAGGCTTTCTTTACCACTATGGAAACTTGGTGGCCAAAGTTGAGATTGCTATCAACCTGTATTCTCAAGTCTCACACCACTGTGTTGGAACTCAGGGGAGTGCTGTCAATAATGTAATTCACAGAGAATTCAATTTTGCCAAAGGGAATAATAACGCATTTTTTTTTGCATTTAGTTTTAGACCATGACTTTGGCACTAATAATTTGTTTGTGTTAGCCCTTCTTGTAATATGTTAACATCATTAGGGAACTCAGTGATTACTCCCAGTATGCAATTATCAGCAAACTTGGTGAGCCAGAGACCATCTACTTTGGCCTGGACTTCTGAGAAATAGATGCCAAATTTTAAGGGGCCCAGCACAGACCCCTGTGGTACTCCACTGGTGACGTGTATACTGGTGGAGGTGGAGTCACCAATTTTGAAGAGTGTGCTCTGTTAGTGAGCCAGTTGGCTACTCATCTAGTAATGTAAGGGTTAATCCCCAGCTGGGAGTGTTTATCAATGATGCTAGAGTGGGGGGTTGTATTGAATCCTTGACAAGGTTGAGATAGGATGTGTGCACTGTCTTTCCTTCATCCATGGCTTTGGTGATATTCTCAAAGAGGTCTACCAGGTTTCATAAGCATGATCTATCCTTAACAAAGTCAAACTGGGTTAGATTTTGGAGGCCACCCATGTCTTTGTTGATAAGGTCTATGATAATTCTTTCCATGGCCGTGCAGATGAGGCTGGTTAGATTTATGGGTTGGTAGTTCACAGGGTCAGTTGATGCCCCCCTTTGTGCAGGGGGATTACTGTTGCTGCTCTCCATTCTATAGGATCATAGCCAGTTCTCAAGCTATGATTAAGGAGAATGCCAAGTGGGTTCACTAGGTCTTGTTTTAGATTGTTTTGCAACCATCCTGGGATATTATCTGGTTCCATTGAGGCTATGTTTTTGGCCTTGGCGAGCATGGAAATGACCTGTTCTCTAGAGTTGCTAGGCCAAGGACTGGTGTCAGGTATGCTTTGCGATATGATCGGTGGGAATAGGGAGGTAAAGTTTGTGGTGAATCTGTCAGCTAGCATGTTGGTGATATCGTCTGACATAGTATGAGAGATCCCTTGTTCAACCAATTTGGCACATAGCTCATAGCTGGGCATTTTGTTTTAGACTTTGGACATAGTTAAAGAATGTTTTATGATTATCCTTGGTTAGGGATGTGATTTCAGTTTCATAATTTGCTTTAGAATACTTCACAAGATTTCTGATTTTCTTGTTTAGGCTTAGGAGAGAACTCTTCTTCTGCAGAGTTATATCCCTCTTGCTTTTGGACCACAGTTTCTTCCTCTAGTTATATAATCTGTTTATACTTGACGTCTACCACAGTGGCTTGTTTTAACAGGAAGGCCTGGTTTTGATCCATTCCGCCACAGCAGAGTTATGCAGTTGCTTAATTGTTCATAGGTTCATAGGTGTGTACTAGGCTAATGGCCCTGGATCCTTTACAAGCATAGCCCATAGGATTACCCTGGCATTGTGCCACCAAACCTTAGTTCCCAGTGCCTCTATCAAGGAGAGCCACTGGAATGATCCCGGGGTGAATTTTCTATTTCCCATCCACTCATCAAGATTTCTCTGGTGCTCTCCTTGACATGTATGGGAAGTCTATTCCATAGCATGGGCAGTCTCTGGGTTATGAACCTGTCCCTCCAGCATGTTCTGTTGATTATGATAATGAGGTTGAGGTCTCTGGAGCATGTGGTGTGGAGGGATTGGGATTTCTTTAGATGTAGCATTTCTAACAGAGCTGGGTCAGACATGGCTTTGTAAGTCAAGCAGAGATCACCTCTAAGTAGGTGATATAAGACAGAGAATAGTTGGAGTTTTTTGAGTCTGTCCATGTAGGACAAGTGTTTAAAGACTAGGATCCCCTTTGTGAGGTACTTCTGTGGCCTCTCCAGTTGTTGCAGGTGTCTAGTGAGGTACATGCCAAATGGGGCATTGTACTTGATGATTGGCCTAATGAGAGAAGAGTAGAGGGAGACAATGACTTCCTTCTTCCTGGATACAAACCCCTTAGTAATGAGATGTGCCACATAGAAGGACATTCTAACCACAGTGGCAATGTGGTGGTCAAAAGAGAGGTTGCTGTCAACCTGTGTTTCCAGATCTCTTATAATGCCTTCTGTGTTCAGTGGACTACCATCGATGTGGTAATTCATGGGAACTGGGATTTTCTCCAAAGGGGATGATGACACATTTTTTGGCATTGAGCTTAAGGCCATGGTTCTGACACCAGTCGTTGGTCTCAGTGAGGCCATTCTGTAGGATGTCAACATCACTTGGGAGTTAATAATAGCTCCCAACATGCAATCATCTGCGAACTTTGTCAGCCAGAGTCCCTTCATGTTGGCCTAGAATTCAGAGAAGTAGATACCAAACAGGAGAGGACCGAGGACTAAACCCTGTGGGACTCCACTCTTGACTGGTCAGCAGTCTGACTTGGAGTCAGCTACTTTCACACTGTGGGTTATATCTCTAAGCCAGTTTGCAACCCACCTAGTGATATAGGAGTTTAGTTGCCTAGCTTAGTGAATTTTTCTATGATTCCTGAGTGGGGAATGGTATCAAAGGCCTTGGCCAGATCAAGGTAGGCTGTATGAACTACCTTGCCTTCATCCACAGTTCTGGTGACTGACTCAAGAAAGCTGACCAAGTTGAGCAGGCATGATCTACCCTTCACAAAATCAAACTGTGTGAGATCCAGAGTTTGGAGATTCCCTATAAACTTGTTTATTAGGTCCATGATGATGTGTTCCATAGCATTGCATATCAGACTTGTCAGGCTAATGGGGCAATAGTTCTCAGGGTCTGTAGTCACTCTTCCTTTGTGGAGAGGGATGACTGTAGCAGTGCGCCATTTGGTAGGGACAAAGCCAGAGGTGAGGCTGTGATTGAAGAGGGCACACAGGTGAGGTGCCAGTTCAGTCTATAGTTCACATAGAACACAGGGAGATATTGTCAGGTCCCATAGAAGCTGTATTCTTGGCCTTGGGCAGTGCTGTTTTAACCTGTGCAGCAGTAATACTGGGTGCCTGGCAGTCTACTGGTATTGTGATTGGTCCTTGGGGGGGTAAAGTTGACACTGAATCTGTCGACCAGTATATTGCCAATATCTGTTGGCTCGGTATAGGAGGTACCATTGTGCAGTAGCTCAGAGCAACTCTGGGTATTGCTGGGGATATTCTTTACATAACTGTTGAAGGCCTTGTGGTTGTCTTTGCTATCTGCTGCAATTCTGTTTTCATAGCTAGCTTTAGAGGATTTGATGAGGGATCTCAACTTTTTGTTGAGGCTGATAAGGGAGTTTTTCCAATCTTGGGACTTCACCTTATTCCACATGAGTTTCTTCCTTCTGTTGTAGAGTTTGTTTATGGCAGGGGACCACCAGATTGGCTTCCTTTTTTGGAGGAGAGCATCTTGGTTCTATTGGCTATGGTGAGATCCATGCGCCATCAGATTGCATTTGTTTGTACAGAGCATTTGCATACACTTCTGCATAGTGATCATTGTTGTCTGTGATTGCAGGTGGTATGAAGCTTTTTATACGATTGCTTAGTAGGCTGTAGTTAGCTTTTGTAAATTTGTTTTTATAATTTTTGTTCCTGTGAAGGTGTCAGCTCCAGTAGTTATTTCAGATGAGGTCTGGCCTAACCAGGGAGGGCATCACACATGGGGAAGTAGAGTGACCCACCCCCCATCATGTTGGTGAGTACTATGTCCAGAACATTAGGGCCCCTAGTGGGGGTACAGACTATCTGTTCCAGATCATTTATGTGAATAAAGTCCAGGAGCCTCAGGAACCTCAGGGCGAGCGTGTTTTTGTTCGTATATGTCCCCCAGTCTATGAAAGGATAGCTGAGTTCTCAAAGTTCATCTGGTCAGGTGCTATTTTCCCTTTCCTAAATCTTCAATGTAATATTACAATTCCCCATCTGTGATTTGTATATTAATAATGTAGCTGTTTGATCAGTTCAACTTTGCAGTGTTTTTTTTTTTTTTTTTTTTTTGTTACTGTTGTACAGCAATGGAGTTGCTATATTTAAGTAAAGTGAATGTGAGAGTACAATGTTTTTCCTCTCTACATGACATTAAGCAGAATTGCATTTAGTAGAGTTGCATTGTTCATCACTTGCAAGTGCTCAGTTGATGTTTTATTTGTCTGGGCATTGACAATTTATGCAGGAATTATCTTTGGAGGGCTGGTCCTTATGGAGGAAAAAATGAATGCCATTATTTTAGGTGATTTTAATATAAACCAGTTGGGACCCATCAACCTGTTTACTAGAAGACTTATATTTGTTCTTAATCTTACATAGCACCTGAAGGGATCTATCAGGCCTTGCCCAAGCACTGGGTCTAGTACATAGCTGGATCCTATTGTCTGCCATATCCTCAGGAGATTAGGCAAGCCTTTATCCTGCCAAATTCTCTCAGTAACTGCTCTCTGCGTATTTCCTACTCATCCTTTATAGGCTGCACATTGCCTCAGGCATTCATCTAAGGAAGAAAAATCTCTTAAGATATGAAACCTGCCTAACCTTAAAACTTAGACACAAAAGATTAGCACCTCCTTTACAAGCCTAGCCTTGCTCTGGAATACTTTATAAGTTATAATTCCATGTATAATGAACTACCACTTAAGTAGCTGGAATCCAGAAAATGACCATTCCCAGGAAAAGACCACACCTGGCTGCTGTGACACAAGAACAGAAAAGATGGTATCATCTACCAATTTTTTATCACCCCTGAGGTATTGTTGGGTACTGACATGTGTAGCCAAATCTTTCATTACTAGAAGGCAGCATCTTTTCTGGTCAGTCACCCACAATTGTTTTCGACATTTATTAAGGATCTGACAAGCCACTTTTATAAGGGTTGATCCCTTTACTACATGAATCTGAGGGTTCCTATCACGAAATTGAACATTGAGAACACCGAATACCGTAAGGCTGAACTTGGTAGTTTGAGGAATGAGAATGCCAAAGCCACAGAAACCTGAATTCTTTTCCAGGGAAGGAATTTGGTTGGCCGTTTCTGCGGCTTTGGCATTGTCAGACTGGGTAAAGGTAAGTGTACCAACGGGTAGTGACGGACGTAAGGGTTAGGGTCTCAGGTAAGTGTGATGGACTTTAGGGTTAGGGTGCGGGTCAGGTAAATGTGTGGTAGTGACGGACTTTAGGGTTAGGGTGTGGGTCAGGTAAGTGTGCGATAGTGACAGACTTTAGGGTTAGGGCGCGAGTCAGGTAAGTGTGTGGTAGTGGCGGACTTTCGGGTTAGGGCTGGGTTAAGGATAGTGCATAGATAGTGGTGTATGTTAGGTTTAGTGTAGGTTTTGAAACTGTTTGGTGTGATTGTGTTATGTGTACGTTTTTCGGAACAACAAATTTTTTCCCCGGGGAAAAAATTTGCTGTTTTGAAGGTTCGATGTCCGAATTCGATCTTCCAAGTTCGAACTTATGGTGTTTGACATTTTGGAAGTTTGATTTTGTGATATAGACCCGAATCTGAATAGCTCTTTGCCAACCCACTTTAAAGATCATATTCACAGAGAATCACCTGCTCTCAGTTCATCCTCATAGTGATGACCTTCTACTTTAGAGGAAACAGCCTCGGATACAATTACATTCTGACTACTAAAAAGCATTTTTATCAGGAGAATCCATTCATCTTTGGTCTTAGAAAATTCTGGCATGATAGCCTAAATTTCACTAATCACTTTCAAGACTCTCTAAATAAACCTGTGCTAAATGGTCCTAAGGTGCATATTGGCATCCCACACATCCTAGTTGTTCATGTTTTACCCTCTATACAGTCATTGTTGGGTTGTTTTTTATGTCTTTAAAATTTTAAATCTGAATCAGCAGGCATAGGCAATCTTCTCCATGTGATTTTAGAAATCAAGTCACAAGAATCTCCTATTTCATTTACAGAATTATTAAGATGTCCATCAGGAAAGAACATCACTTCCATCTGGAGACAAACTCTCATCATACCTCTTAACTTCTTACAGCAAGAAATCTGGACAAAGCCATTAATAAAAGTGGGAGAAAGGCACAAACATAGGGACAGTTTTTTAATACTGCAATTACAAACTTAGAAAAGTGATAGAATAACATGTTTTGCTTTTCCTGAAGGATATGAAGTCTGAAACTCAAATTTTTGTCATTATTTTCTAACTTCAGTCTTTAATGATTTGCAACTAATTTGCCAGAAAACCACAATTTTAATAAAAATGGGCAAAAAATATGAGGCAAAAATATGGACATTCTGCGAAAATCTGTACAGTTGAGAAGTATGGATATTGTCCTATTAAATAACTATTGACAATCTGTCCTTTCTTTTCTATTAAGAAAATGTTTAAGACGTGTGCGCACCAACAATTACTGCACTACCTACTAAACCCAATCTAGTTGCTATTAAGCAATTTGGTATCAGGTTATACTATACTACTGACATTGCCCTTTTTGATGTTTTGGATTATGTGTTAGGTCACTCAGAACTTGGTGGATTAATTTGCTCAATACTTCTTGATATCTTCAAAGCCTTTGTCACTATTCTTCCCTTAAGACTTGCAAAGACATTGGTCATTGTGACCTAATCTCAGTGCTACCAAGTGGCTCACTAAGTATCTGGCCATCAATGAGGTATCTGGGTAATGAAATTAATCTATCCCTCCCTGCTTGAGAATGTTGGAGTTCCCCTGAGCTTGGTTCAGGATTTACTTCTTCTCACAATGTTTGAAAAATGTCATGATTAACCACTGAAGTTGTTCAAGGCTTATCCATATGCTGAGGATTCTTCAATTTATTTTATTCAGCAATTTGTTTATGTCTGTTAATACCAAACCTCAAACTTCCTTTCAGACCTTGTAGTCTTGCTTGGCTCAGGGTTTTTGGGTTTATATGTTAATGCAACCAACATTAAATATATGCAGATTTCATATAAAAGCACAGAGTCTGAATGTGCTGCAACCGGTATCTGTTTCTGTAGTGAGCCTTCCTTACTTCCAAATTATATGACTGCAATAGATTTTAACTAGTGAAAAAAGCCACATCAAGTACTCCTCTTGGTTCCATTCTTGATAATCAGTTAAAATTTGACCTTTATATAAATAATTTTAAGAACAGTTAAAAGCTTGGTAGGTTAAACCATGTCAAAGCTTTTCTTTCTGATGATGCTGAGTTTGCCACAGCAAATTCATATCTAGTATCACCCCTTCCTTACTCTGAACACCTCTTCATTGTAGTGTCTTATCTAGATTAACTGATGACCATCATGAAAGAGCACATCACTGCCTGCCTCCAACAGTGGTTCGAATGTCCCTAGCAAATGCATGACATACAGTAATGTCCGTACACAAGCTTTCATATTACAAAGTCTACTCTTTCATATCTTGATCCATGTCATGGATATGGGATCCTGGTGAACTTAGTTATTTGGGAAACTGGTCTATACCTCCCAAAAATACAAATAGGTCAATCTGGTGCATTACAAGCCACATGCCTCCGTAATGTTTGACTTATTTGCAAAGTAGAATTCTTCAAGTCATTCCTTAAAAACATAAAATAAATAAACAAAAAAATAATAATAGTACATTGACTTGTAAAAATGTCATCACCTTAAAGGCTACACCAGAAAATGATTCTTGCTTATAAGATTTGAAATTTGCCATTGTACTTTCCCAAAGCTGATAGCCAATATACTATTTTTACTACTGCTACTGTTATACTAGTTTTCTGTTCCAGTTGTTTCTATTCAACATCCCTGATGCTTCATTTGAAATATTTGAAAAGACAACAGTACCATGATGATTTTAATAAATCTCGAGACTTTTACATTTAAAAATATATATATATATATATATATATATATATATATATATATATATATATATATATATGTATGTATATATATATACATCGCTATTCTGTCTATGTCAATGCTGTTCTCTACCATACTCAATCACATGTAACTCCAAGAAACCTATAATTATTCACCTTGACTTTCATTCTCCTATACATCATCACCCGGATACTACTCCTTTATCATACCTCTCAACCTCTTACTGCAAGAAATCTGGACAAAGCCTGACAAAATGGGGGAACAAAGGCCCAAAAATAGGGACACATTTTAAATATTAGTCTTATGAAAGTTGCTAGAGTAATAGGATTTGTTTTAGCTTACATTTTTCTGAAGGATTTGAAGTCTGAAACTCAAATGTATGTCCTTATTTACTGACTTCAGTCCTCAGATCATCCCAGTGATTTTTCAAAAAATCACAAATTTTATGAGAAACAGACCAAAAATATGAGACAAAAATCTGGACATTCTGCCAAAATCTGGACAGTTGAGAGGTATGCTCCCTTTATCACTAAGGTGACTACCTCTCATAGGAATACCAAATGCATTTTTCCCTCCCAGTTTCCTCCTAACAACTATTATCACTAGAAATAATGGGATCTAATAACCCACGGATAAACTAAAAGGATCTCTTTTATACTGCTTTTGTATAACTGCACATATTATATCATCAGTAATTCACCTCCTCCATACTAAAACATCTGTACCTGCAGTGTCTTAGGAATACTTATTACCTCTCAGACCTACATCCCATAACCTATCACATAATGCTTCTAAAAAATCAATTCTTTCACTATCACTTTAATACATTTTTTCACACTATGTATCTATATTCCTGAATTAATATATTTACTTATCTTATCTCTCTCTTTAAATGTTAAAAATTTCCACCTGCCTTCAATCCGAAGTTTCTGATTTATAAACTGAAAATGTTTACATTTTATGTCTTATTTCTTCTTTACTAATGCTGTAGACTTTCTAGCGTAACAAACATAATTTATTGTCTGCTTTTTTTGTTCAGTATTATAACTACAGTAACTAGTCACTAATAAACATGTTAACTTGACAGAGTTTTTCTCCACTGGCTTCTGCTGAAAAGGGGTCTATAATTACTCATTTAGATTTTGCCGATAAACAAATGTCAGTAAATAAATAAATATACATATTTTGTTCTGCTACTTGCATTTATTATTAAAATGTTTTATTTCAGTTGAATTTTCTTAATTATAATATGTTTGGTTCTTATTTTCTGTTATGTATGTTAACTGGTATGATTACTTGTTCTGCAAGTAACCTTACTTTTCCAGTGTTCTACAGATTTGTCCTCCAGGATTCCAGTGAAAAATGATACTTCTGAGGTAAATTTTCATTGTCAACAAATACAGAGATATTAGTAGAATTTATTCCACGGAGGTGGCTCTCAGAAAGGAATTTATCAGTAGTTAAAGTAAGAAGGTTATATTTTACTAATATAAATACAAATACGAAGATGTGATTTTTCTTCTTTTCGGCATAAGCAGACCTGAATAAATGTACAGCAAAGCAGGAAAGCAGGGCACTCTCAGAAAAAATGTATTCATTATGCTGTTATCTACACATAAGTGTTACTTTTAATTGCTATGCCCTATTTTTCTTGTAAATTTAGAAGCAATGGCAAAAATACCTTTTTCATAGTTGAGATAAATGCATATGAGAGATTTTAAAATGGAATCAAGTCCCAGAACAGTTATGTGGAAAGGTGTTCATCTTCAAGACTGCTAAAGCATCATCTTCATCATCCCCATTTCGCCAATGTTACATGTGGCCAGGGTATTGTCTCAATTAAAGCAAGTGAAAATGCATGTTATTCTATTATGAATGCAAAATGTTGTCTCAGCACAAACAGCATACTAATGATATCCCTTAAAAAGGCATCATCTTAAATAAAAAAGGATATAAAGAAGTTAAATGCATTATATAATTAATCACATGTAAATGTGGTAGGGATATATTGGATGGATTCAAATCTCACTCATAGTTCTATTGAAATCTCCCACCCTACATACATGTTAACGAGGTTATGTAACCTCCACTGCATGTGTCATGCATATTTACATCTTGTGGAGGCATGTACTTTATATGGGTTAACAGTATCTTTAATCAAGTTTCTGACCACATTAAAATCCATGGCATGTGAAGGAGAAGTGGCAGTCAACAGAGCCTGTAACTGGAAAAGTGCCTGGAATCAACTTGGTAAAAGCTTCTTGCGTCTTGGTAACATGTCAGTAAATGTTTGGCTTAAAACCATAAGCTGTAAGCTCTGCAGGAACTGGATGTAAACTCAAGTCCAAACTGGAATCATTCATTTAAGGAAGGTGTTATAAGGAAGGCTATGGAGACCATAACCCATTTTCGAATATTTCACAAGTAACTCAAGTATCTTCGCCATGTGGCTGTGATGATACTACCGAGTCTTTTTGTAAGACACAAATTTATGAAGTGGAAAATAAGGTACTCAAACTAGAAAGTTTAGAACTTGAAAATCATTACTTAGAACACTGCACACAGATCCAACAGGTGCCTAAATGTTTGCAAATTTTCAAGTTTCCCAGTGGCATTTCAGAAAATGTCAATATTTATTAGACTTTAGTTTAATTATTTAATGACACTGGGCTTTTATTACTGAGACACCTTATTGATCTTAATCCTGTTAAACCTGAAGTATTACATAAGTCAGTTTTAGAACTAGATACTAATATTAAAAATAATAGTCATGTTTAACGCCGGAATACTTTATATCTTGGCATTCCAGCTAGAGTCGACCGACATACTGCTACTATAGTGGCACGGAAACAGATAAAATCTGAAGAGAGATGGTTATAGTTATAATACTAATTCAGCATACCCAATACCACAATATAGTTCTAATAGAGATGTTGATCAGCATTTCAGTGGGCCAGATGCAAATAATTCAAAATACTTGTTTCATGAGTCCAAAGTTCCTGTAGGCTCTCTTTCCAATACCATCAAGAATTTCCACCTCTACCAACACAATTGCAAAATGCTGACAGTCTCAACTCCAGTTTTTCATTCATCATATTTGAAGAAGATTCTTTCCACCTAGACTCAAGCCTCTTAAACCATTGGACAGCCACAACCAACAGAGGCAGATCATAAGTTAGAGGAAAAGGATGACGCAGGAAGAACTAAGTTACCCTATTTTTAATCTTAATTCTAAACAAATTTCCATAGATCAATGCAAAGTTCTTGAAAAAGGATTTTCTTTTATTTCTGCTAAAAGGACCAACTTCACTCAGTTGGTAGCTGATTTTAAACTATTTGTAAGAAACCTAAATCTGAAATTTGTTCTCAATAATGTCCATCAGTTTAACACTGTGAATTCACATCTTACGCAAAAAAGTCCTTATAGCCCAGCATTACACAATACTTTGTGTCTTTTCTGATGCTTATATATGATACTTTAATTATACAGTTTTATGTGATCATGGTGTACTTTTGACCATTCTCATTTTCTGACTGAGCACTTTTAGTTATAAACTTAATTTTTTAATTATTTTAATAAGCTATGTAACATTAGTCTCTCTTTTCTTCACCAAGTGTTATGAAGTATTTAACATTCACTCAGTTTGGGATAGAATGGTGAGACCATGATTTTATGTCTCATTCACAGGATGTCCCCCAGTACGGAACACTATTCTCAGTACTGACATTTGGTTAGTGTACCTGGTTGCTTATACCAGTGTTTCTCAAACTCTTCTGATCACGGCCCACTTAGGCAAAGCACATAAGTCAGTGCCCACTAGCCCCTCCAATAAATCACATTATTTAAAGATAGGTTGTATTTTGAGTACTGACACATGTAAAAATCTCAATCCTGACACACTAATTTAATGAATAATTTTACACAGCAACCCCTTCATTAGTTTGTATTGTGTATGCATAAGTACTAAAATGACACAATAAATTATTTTTCCCAGTGGTCACTTCAGCAGTCTTAACATGCATGCACAAGCACGCCCCTGATACATGAATTAATTATTTCCTCAAGCAACATCTTCATTACTATGTCCAGGTATACACAAGCACCAAAATGAAACATTTCAGAAAGAGACCCCTTCAGCAAAATGTCCAGGTACAGTATGCAGAAGCACCAAAATTAAATATTTGCCCAAGTGACCCCTTAAGTAACATATGTAGAAGCAACAAAATGAAACATTCATTCAAGCAACCCTTGCAAGCAGTTGCAAACTGAGATTAACCAATAAGCTTCAAAGGAGGGCTCATGGCAGCAGCACATCCAGACACCAGACAAAGCCATTTAATTCATAAAAAAAATAGACGGTGAAGAGGACATACATATTTATTATAACTCTCAAAGCCCACTAGGAAATCCCCATGGTCCACCAATGGGCAGCGGACCACACTTTGAGAAACACTGGCTTATACTACACTCTCAGGATTCTATTTACACTTTAAATAGGCAAGCATGCAATTCATTTCATGTTCATTTCCTTGCATACTAAAGTTATTTACAAAATATTCTGTTTTAGTACTTTGTCTTCCTATAGATATATGATCTTCTGGCAAACAAAAATAAGATGTCAAATATCAAACAGTGCATAGTGATTTTGCACTAATTACATTCCTCACAAAGCTTTAGAATTCTAAACTTAAGGTTATTTTCTTAGTATTAAAAATCAATGAGAAAATTGTTAATAATCATTTTGTTCCATAAAGAATCCTAAAGATTTTGAAGGCATTAAGATTATTTTGGAGATAGAAAAAGAGGACTATGCCATTTGAGATGCAACAATTCATGTTGAAGACTCATGCAAAGAGCATACAGCTGAGGAAAATTAATGTATCAATCACTCACCGCAGTGTTTCAAATACAAATGCTTGCTTGTCAGTGTTTTATAAGCCTAGCTTGTATACTACATCATACACTCAAATAAGAGTGATCCCCAACTGCTGAACTGTATGCAGTAATGTATGATACATGTATTCTGCTAAAATTTAATTTACTTACATCAATATAGCTGGCATTGATGTAATCGCCAAACCCCTTATCTATGTCTTGTTGAAGCACAACACGAGAATGGTCATCTACATAAAAACAGACATGAGAAAAATCACAAAACATTTTAATTGTATTAATTTGTAGAAAAAGTATATTAATCTACATATGATCTAACATACATTAATTACACAGATCTCTAGAGCTGCATTGCTTCCTTCCTAGAGACAACAAAAGTCATAATACAGGAAAATAATACAGGAAAACCAAACTGCAAAATATTTAGCACAATATATCTACGCCAAGTATTGTAATTGTTCTTTCACATACAGAAAGCATGCATAGCATAGAACGATTGATTCAGTGTCCCAGGTGGTACCAGCAATTCTGTACTGAAATTGTTTGCTTAGTATTTACAGTGCTAACATCTTAACACAAAGCAAAAGTAGGCAGAAGCAAAACATCTATAATGAGAATCAGTCATGTGATAATATTAAATATCTTGTGTGTATTAAGCACTGAGGAAAGACCATGCCATGACCTAATTATGACACATTTCTTACCATTTATTCAACAATAGCAGGAAACAGATCTAGGCCTTAATTAAATCTTTTGCTATCCCTCCTGTTGTTGAAATGTCTCCACTCTAGCAAATGAGTTGACTTTGGTTGCAGTCCAAGCTTACTCCTGTCATGAGATGCTGTAATTTCCTGTACAGCTTCCATCGTGGCTCCCAGTTTAGAATAAGAAGATACTTCAGCAGGTATGCAGGAATGCTCAGCCATGCCATATCCCACAAGGATTGGGAACAATGAAAATGAAGTCCCTTCATTTATTGCACAAACATCTGACAAAAAGACTGCTACTAAAATCCTACTCACCAATCTTTCAGCTAGACACCTTACATTCTAAAGCATTAGCTTTAAATTAGCAAATAAGCTGACATATAGAGAATGAAATTTACCAGTGCATGATATATGACCTATGTCACTGATGAGTCAGATGAGATGTATTGAAAGTTGCTTTGAATCATGTGCACTTTGCTTCTTGTCTTAATTTCTGTGTTAGCTGTTTATTTGTTCCATTAAAACATTAAGACTAAAACAATGAGTGAGAAGGTCGCTGAAAAACCAATCAGTAAAAACAAAATGAAAACTCTAGCAAAGCTAGAACTTCCAATAAGTGACCTCCCAAACCACTTGTGTCAGAGGCACATGGGATATATGTAAATGATCCTTATGAACATCAGGTGTTTCAGCTAATTGACAATTCTGAATGCCCATGACTTGTTTCGTCGTGATGTTGATAAGGATCATTTGCATATATCCCATATGCCTCTGACACAAAAGGTTTGGGAGGTCACTTATTGGAAGTTCTAGCTTTGCTGGAGTTTTCATTTTGTTAAAACACTAAGACTTCAAACTTACCAGTTGCACTCAAAGGCTTTGGGAACACAAATATCCCTCTACACTTTAACATTGACAGTTTTAATTCCGATGCATTAAATTTTGTTACAGATGACAAATGACCACTGTGGCTTTTGAAGACTGGAATTGTGTTTTTCTTTAATAGTATTTACCACTGGCCCTAAATAAAGTACTACACAAGATTATTGATAGCCTTCTGACCTACTGCAGGTTCTCAACCTGGTCATCTGGTGGCACTAGCCTGCTCATAACTGGATGGGTATTACCAGCTGAAAATGTGGCTTTCACATCTGGACTCTCATATGGTCTACTTTTGGACCATTACTCTATAAAACAACCTCTTAAAAACATTTGCATGGCATCACTTACTTTAATCAAAGCAGGAAGGGATGAATGTAGAACTATAAATTCAAATCAAGCCAAACCACTAATAGCTGAGCTAAAAAATCCAACAAACTTGACATATTTTAGAAAGCATCAAATAAATATCATTTAATTTGATAATTTAATACAGTTACTACAATTAAACCAGGTCACCACAACATGTACACACACACACACACACACACACACACACACACACACACACACACACACACACACTCAGATGTGCACAGACAATGTCAGAGATAACCCAGGCTTTTCTGTCATGAATTACTGTATGGAAGAAACATACAAATACACTTACTTTATGAAGTCTAGATTATATTATTTTAAATGTGGTTGAATATTCTGGAATACTGCATAGGACAGTGTAACTGCACTATGCTGCAACTTAAGATGTTGCTTTTTTAGGCAAGTAATATGTCTTTTCTAATTAGATGCCAATCCTATTTTATATTATACTCAGTTCACTAGTTTACTATTGGCATTTTGAATTATTTTTTCTCAGGGCACTATGAAATTGCTTACATAAAAGCTGATAGTCTATTCACAATTATGTATTAACACTGCATATTAACATTTTTAGTCATTTTGAATGTAGCTTTGTGATATTACTTATTATCTAAATAAAATGTGTTAATATGTGACTCTGTAATATGTTCGTGTTGTCCACAATACCAACAGGCAGTACAAATATGTGGAAGGGATGAAAATGTTTTACATTAAAGTATCGTTTGAGGAACTGTTATTATAAATATATAGTGAGTTGGGCATAAAGACATTTGTGTACAAACTTTACATAGATTTAGGTTAGGAGAGCAATATAGTCATGAATTTACATACAAATACAGGATTGTGATCATACTGCAGTATACAGAGTTACTAAAGCAATAACCTATAATGTGGTGTGGTATAGTGAAGATTTACCCATGGTTGGTGTGGTTTAATCACTCGGGCTTCGCCCTCGTGATTAAATAAAGCCAACTGTGGGTAAATTTCAATATACCACAACCACGGAGTCTGTTATTGCTATTATACAATGACATTATTTAAAAAAAATACTTACTTTTCTTAAATAATGTCTTTGTATAACGGCACATTACTGTTCTTCCACTGGTTGTGGTACACTGCTTCCTTGTTTTGATGTACTGAGCATGCGTATGATACCCAGTACATCAATGGTTTGAAACGGAAGCAACAGAGAAAAGAAAGTCTCTGTTGCTCCGTTTTTTTTTTTTTTTTTTAAATATTTTGAGGACTTTATGCTAACGGAAAAAAGTCCGGGCGTCAGGACCTTTTTTCCATTGGTATATTGTGGGATTTACAACAGGCACGTTGGCCAATCAGCATGCACGTTTTAGAATATTAATGGGGGGTCATTGTATATTTATCAATATAACACTTAGCAGTGGTGGATATTTGTGCAGATTTCAAAGTGGCACTATTTGTGCCACTGCATTACATTAATAAGAATTTACAGTTTCTGGGAGGCTTGTGGATGATTAGGACCAGCTGATTTGTATCTTTCTCAGTGAACATTAAAATTTTTCTTCTCCACTGTCTACTCATAAATTCTTCATTTACAATACCACTCTTTTAGTAGAGCCCATGAGAAGCAGGTAGCACTGTAAGAAGAAATCCTGTTCTATAGAAAAATAAATGGATTTTTAAAATTCTGTTGCTGTATTTCATTCTGTATTACAGGAAGGATAGAAGGGATGAGTTGTTACTATTACTCCCTTTTGCCACAGCTGACTATCAGCTGCCCCTTGCTACCAGATTGCAAGGTAACTGTATATAGTAAGTCTGGTACTTGCCTACATGTGCACCTACTAAGTTGATGACCCTGTGCAAAGTCATCTCATAATAAATATTGGAACAGGTCAGATATGTGCCAGAGATGAAAATCATGGGAACTGCTGAAGTGGTGTACAGACACATTATAGATGATGTCCTGCACATTGCAAACTACCTGCCAAGTGAAGGAGTGAAGGCACTTACCGTTGTTGTATCTAACTCCCACTGGACCAGTGGAGCCTTGATGTCAATGCCTGTACAATGAGTGGTTCTCAAGACCTCTGTGCAACAGGTAATGATTTAGAGTGGTAGTTCTCTCCTTTGCAATACTTGGGAAATACATATGGCTCCTCTACATGCTGCACCATAATGTCACTAAAATGGTACAGGATATGCTGCTAACAACTGCAAAATTCCTAGCTTTTCCTCTGTAGATCACTGAATGGACCCTGTAGCTAGGATGGCTAAAGCTATGCATATTTTATTAGCCCATGGAATGGATTGTCAATGCATGCTGTTTGATTCTGGATGTTGACAATACAATTCATTAAGATGCTGAATGGTATCCTCTATCCAGAAGGAACTGGTCCATGATCAGGTGCTGCACAAGTGACCGGTGGTAAATTAGGCTTTGATGATACAGAGGGTTATGATGAGCACATTGTGGGCATTGTCTCCAAGAGCAGCCATGACCAAATGCTGTCATGGTATCACTCCTGCTGTCACATGTATACCTGTACAGTGGCAGTTCCTGGCGTTCAGAATAGTTTAATGCCATGGATCAGCCCATCTCCCTTATATAATTCTGAATCACTCCAACATCTTTGATGTCATCATTTACTTATTCACTGTCACTTATTTGCATCTGGAAAATCATTTCCAAGTCATTATGCAGTCATGTATAAACCCTGCATACTATATTATTTTTCCTTTAATGCAACTGCACTACTTATGTCTTTGAATCACCTCTCTCCTGTATGCCACTACTTTTCTCACTGTTTGTTACTCTGCAATGTGATAACTATCCTTCATGCTATCATCATTTCAGTATCTTTAACACTTCTTAATATATCAACATCATACCAACACTATTTAATATTTTAAACAATTATAAACTGTTATGTTGTGCATATCATAAAACTTTAAACAGCTGATGTTTATCAAACCTCTCAACCTCCGAGTGCATGAAATCTGGAAAGTCATAAATAATGAGGAGAAAAAGGCCTACATTCAGGAAAATATTGTAAATATTGCTCTTATAAATTTAAAAAGTTGCTAGAAAAACAGATTTTGCATAACTATGGACTTTCTGAAGTATATGAAGTCTGAAACTCAAGCCATCCATCCATCTTCAACCCATTTTTCCATTTTACACATGGGGCGGGGTGTCACTTCAGCAGTGACAATCATCTTGAGCCAAGGCTTACAACACCAGGTGGCTAGCCCTGCTGTGGTAGTTCATTCATACCACTCACTCGCACGCACACACCTACTGCCAATTTAAAGTGTCCAATTCACCTACTGCATGTCTTTGGAATGTGGGAGGAAACAAGAGCACCCAGAGGAAACCCACATGACCTCAGGGAGGACATGCAGACTCCACACAGAAGGTATGCCAGCCGAGAAACAACCAGTGAACCTCTTGCTGTGAGGTGGCAATGCTAACCACTGCACCACTGCTGCCACCCCCTGACTGAAACTCAAACATATGGCATTATTTAATAACGTCAGTCCAAAATGATTTGCCAAAAAGCAACAAATTTATTGAGGAAGAGACCAAAAATATGAGACATAAATCTGGACATTCTATAAAAATCTGGGCAGTTCAGAGGTATAATCTGCATATTTCATGCAAACAGAACATCCTTTTTGCTTTACACTTTAAAATGCTACAACTATACATTTTTAGTTTACTCACATAAGAAGCATATGTAATGTGGTGAGACATACCAAGAGGTCTTAAGTCCTCCTGTCCCTATGGCTCTGTGGCTCAACATTTGATACCTGAATTTCATACACTTGTTGGCTTTCAAAATGTAGCAGTCTGAAGACATCACTAAAATTGTTTTACTAAATGACTTGTATCTATTTTTATGTGCATTTCCCTCGGCTATCATTGTAGGACTTTTGACTAATAACAGTATAAAACTCAGTTCCAAAATATGTTTTAAATCAATTTTAAATGATTTGACAATGTATTTCCCTAATTTTTATGCTATTCAGGCTGTCTTTTTGACAGTGTACATTTTTAACATTATTCTTTGCATTGTTTCTTTTCATTGCTTTATAATCTATTTATATTTAGCAGTCATGTTTTTTTCTTTGGAAGATGGGTAGTTTAGTCTTCAGCTATGTGTTGATGGCTGACCTGTAATATGGTGAGGAATATATAATGTACTCTTCCAAAGGTATTTGGACTCATTGCTTCTGAGAGATTCTCTTGATGCTTGCAGTTTTCATTGCCATCTTAAGATTACCCACAAAACTTTCTGCCTCATTAATAGATAGTTATTAGGCTAACAGTCCAGGGAATAAGTGAGGAGCCTTGCCCCCAAGAACTGTCTAAGTGACTTGCTCAAGATCAAACAGTAGATGTATGAGGGCTGAGGGAACCAAGCCCTGTACCACAAGAACTACAGCTCACAACCTAAACCTCCTGTGCCCAATCTTAGCTCATATCCATAAAGGTGTCAGCCTTCTACTTCTAAAACCCAGGTATATGCCAAAATCTGAAAATGGGGTTCAGCCTATTAGGTGGGGTAGCATTTTCCTTCAGTACATTTAGTTTGAGACTCATGGCTGAAATTCAGTGGAGACATACGTCTGTCGCAAGTTCACTGCACAGAAAAGCAGACAGTGTCATGCCCAGAGCTTCAATAACCAAGTGTACTGGGGGAGAGAAATACTTCTGCGGTGGTGCAGTGGTAGCGTTGTTGCCTCACAGCAAGAGATTCTCCCATTCGATTCTCAGCTTGGGTTGGGAGGGCCTTCTGTGTGGAGGCTGCATGTCCTCCCCGTGGTCGAGTGGCTTAGCTTCAATAACCAAGTGTACTGGGGGAGAGAAATACTTCTGCAGTGGTGCAGTGGTAGCGTTGTTGCCTCACAGCAAGAGATTCTCTGATTCGATTCTCAGCTTGGGTTGGGAGGGCCTTCTGTGTGGAGGCTGCATGTCCTCCCCGTGGTCGAGTGGGCATTTGAAAGACATGCATTGAATGGGCGTGCCTTCATTGAAGGTTGGGTGTCAGGCTGTCAACTCGACACCATAAAAACCAACTGCCAATTATTAGCAGACCAGAGTTCCGCTGTGGCGACCCCTAACCAGGAAAAGCCGAAAGACAAACAACAACAACAACTGGGGGAGAGAAATGTCCATGGCCTATAAGGCTCCAAGAAACAGCAGGCAGGATGGCAGGCATTAGATGCAGGATGCCCAGAAAGCATGTCAGTGGCAGTTAAAATGCAAGGTGTAATGGGCAATGTTTTAATTAATAGTGTGTGGGACTGCTGCCCTTTAACAGTGTGTAGGGAGCATTGCCTAAAACACACACTGGAGACTAGGTGTGGCTATAGCAGCATGAAGGATTTCCTTTATGCTGTGGCAGACTTCTACATGATGTAGCTGCATAAACATGTACAATACATCAAGCACAATGCACCATTCTTTCCCTGCCCCAAGGCAATTGGTTACTGATACTGCAGGCATGATATTGAAAGTTTCTCTGTGACCACATTGAATATGCAACAGCCATTTATCTCTGCTGCTGAATTTCACTTCAGCCATGTGTCCCCAACTAAATGTACCACAGGGAAATGTGTCACCACCTTACAGTCTAATCCTAGAAAACTGTTGAGCACAGAATGGATGCCTAGTGTCTGCTCTGAGATCAGTGAAAATATTTTGTCCAAAATGGCACCATTTGTCACTATAGCTGAAACAGTCTGTCCCACTGAGCTGCTGTAATCATCTATTGTCATTAAATAGATTCTCCTCTTCTCAGTTCCTGTTAAAGTCTGCATTGGGTTCAGTCTAGGTTTATGATGTCAATGCTGACATTTTAATTGCTGCATATGTTTTATTTTGTACATTTGCTTAGTATGCCAGGTTGTGAAACACAGCTTTATTGCATAAGTCTGTGTTAGGAAAACAGTTTTTTTTCCTAAGCAAAGCTTTATTACAGCTTATTGCTATGTCCCATGGATCAATGTAATCAAGTCACTGTAAGGATGTTCTTTTGATAAATCACATCCCATTTTAATAAGAATTTGCCGTCTGTAATACTGTATGATTATGTTGACAGTTTGAGTACATTTTTGAAAGTGAGGCATGTGGTGTGCCATTACAAATCCTGCATGATATAATTTTCTGATATAATTCTTTGACTATTTGGCATACAGGAACTTTGTGTGCCTCACATCAATAACTTTGCTTATGCACATTATATGATAATACTAATGCATTACTTAGCAACTTTTGCATCTCTGCTATGTTATTTATTACTATCTACTAGGTTTTAGACTCAAAATATTTTGAGTATTCTTTGTTTTCAAAAGAATTTAACAACAATAATAATGTTGCCTGAAACTATATTATGTCCTTTTTGAAGGCTTCAATTGTGGATTGTTACATTTTATTTAATACTGTACTGAGGCCATTTTTGATCACAATCAAACATCTGAGCTGCATGCAGTCAATAAAGTGTCTGTCACTGATGGATATGGAAGCCATCTGTGGATAAAAGTGACTACCCATGGTGTTGCTTGATCATTGTTAAATAGTCACTAATCTGGCTTGGCAGGTGAAGTGTCACACAACATACTGAATTTGCTGAAATCAGTATATGGTTATCTCTGTTAGGACTTATGCTTGTATTTGTGTATGTGGGTGGTTGTTGCAGCATTTTTAAGTGTAAGTTTGAAACAATTTCTTTCACTTTTCATCACAGTCAGATAGCAGTAGTATATATTATATGTTAAGTAGCTATCCTTGGTGGTGTAGCTAGGATATGTGTGAAAGGAACTAATCATTTGCACTGTGGCACAGTGCTTGCATCTCACAGTGCCGGATTCTCTCATTGTTTTTGGCTGTGATTCCTTCTGTGTACTGTCTGCATGTCCTCAGTGTTTCTGTGTAGGCTTTATCCAACTGCCCTTTCAAAGACATGCTGTAGGTGAACTAGCATCCCTCCAATTTGCCTATAGAAAGTGTGTAAAAAGAAAAGCACCTAAAATTATTAAGTCGCTCCGTACTTAATGCCTATAAAACTTTCTGGCTGGCAATATTAAAACCTAACTCTGGCATACACACAAATGATTTAGACATTTAGAGGTGTTTTCCACATTTCCTGATACTGTTTCTACATTTCAAAGATAGACCAAGCTAAACTATGCTGCCTGTATTTCTCACAAAGATATTACCTTTTTTTTTTCTGCTTGTATGGCTACTCCTTGACATAGTTCCTGAAGTAAAACAATTGTTGTAGACATTCTGGAACTAAAAAATACAAAAGTATTTGCAGTCAACTTGCTTGAAGTATTATTTATTAATGCTCCATACATATATAACATATTTTTAACAGTTTTGTATTCCTTTAGAAACATCTTAACCTAGCAGCTGGTTGAATACTCAGCTTTTGGTCATGAAGAGCTATCTTTGTAATCTCTCAGGCTTTTTATACTAATGAAGCCCTGGCCAAAGTAACTCATTCATATGTACACACAACAAATAATTCTAGGGCAGGCTAGATGTTCTAACAACTGCACCACTGTATACAGAGTCCACAAAATTAAACTATAAAACAAAGGAATTTTGATTTTTAGGCTTGAAGTTATCTAAGAAAGAAAGAAATTTATGGGAACTCTTTAAAATGGGCTACTGGTTATGCGTTTGGAAAGTAAACAATTTAAGAAATGGAGTCATTAAACATCTCAGAATCCTCCTGAGGGATTGCATTTCAGATGATGGGACAACAGTGATCTACCTTTGAGAAATACCCATTTTGCCTTGCAGCATTCAGATGTCATCACTATTTATATCTAGGGCATGCTGAGTCCTTAGTCTAACTACAGTATGGAGCATTAAAAAAATTAAAGAAGTCCTGCCTTCACTTTCCCTAGTTAATAACATAAGTGGCCTGAACTACTTCAGTCCTGGATCCAAATATTTGGTGGTCATCCATGTTAAATGGCCTATAGTTCTCTAAGTGTCTATTTCTAGGAAGAAAACTTGGTCATCTCTTCAGTATGACAATTAGTCCTATGCTTATCTGTGGTGTTTCTTGTGAGTTAATAGTTGTTTGTGTAAAAAGAGGTACCATCCATCTAGTTAATAGCACAGCAGTTTCTGAAGTTTTCCATTCATGTAAAGACCTTATTCATTTGCAAGTCACTTAAGCAAGTGTGTTTCAAGGGTAACATTTGCACTGCTTGAAATCAGCTGGCCTTTTCTGTATTCACACTATTGTTTCTGCACATATGCAGAGGTGGTACCACCTCTGCATTAATGTTCTAGTTATTCTGGCTGCTTACAAACTGACCTATAGAATATGTAGTGTATATCTTTAAGTGCTAGTGAACTAACTACAGGGTAATACATGTCAGATGGTATACCTTCTTTGTATATAGCTGGGTTTGCAAATAGATCTTATCGAGAACAGGCCATATTCTCATTATCACATCTCATTTACTCACCATACAGACTTCACACAGTACTAGAAGTCTAAACTATTTGGCAGATAAAGAAATATATATGTAAAAGAAAATTAATACTTGTAGATTTGAAGGAATATGTCTACCAAAAAATTACATTTGCTTTCAAGTGGCTATGTGTTGGAAAGTATAGAAGTGTTAGTTGCAGTGAAACAATGGGTAAAATATAGTGACCAGTAATTCTTTCATTTAAATGAAATTTATCTAAAAAATGAAGACTTTGGTGCTAGACATGTGTTCCTTGCTGTAAGTAGATTATCTCAGAAGTCTGAAAACATACACGACATTAAATCTTTCATGTTATCCAGGAAGAAGCCTTGAACATGTTTAATTCCTTTACTTAAGAGGCGTGCGCGTGTGTGCACACGGGTGCACACACACACACACACACACACACACACACACACACACACACACACACACAAGCAGCAGTAGAGAATCGTGAGGAATTATTCTGAGCTTAGAAAGAATCTGCCATTTATATGCTATTCATTGATTTGTAAGAGAATATGGTCTTACAGATCCTAAATATGCATGTTACTGAAGAACAGAGCCAAAAGCTGTGAATTTGGTGAGTTGTATGTTTACTAATACGAGATAAAAAGTTTGCACTATACAAAATTGGTTCCCTCAGTTAACTTTTCCAAGAATACAGATAGAAGTTAGTAAAACTCTGACTCAGCTCAACCTATGTTTTAGGATAGCCCATTTCTGTCACCAACTGCATGTACACCCTGTCCAGAAATGTGCTTATTCCAATTATTGAATAAGGCCTCACACTGCTAACTTAACATTCCATTTCCAACGCACACAAACTACAGACTGTTTTTAACAAGATATGCAGGTTTGTTTCACTTGCAGAATACTGTAGCTATCACTGCAACTTACATAAAAGCTTTAACTGGCTACCCATAAATAGAAGAGCCAGTCTTCTTAGCTCTCTAACTTTCAAAATCACAATACAAGGCTACTGTCGACCCTTAAAATCAAAACTACAAATGAGCCAGAAAATGTATACCATCAAGGAGAAGAGTGAAGACTCCAGCTCCCGTGACATACCACATTCTAAAACCACTGCTGATGAAACAGCCTTCTGTGAAATTAATCCTTCCATATCGAATGATTTCCCTTCTGAAGTAAAAAAAAAATATGGCTCTTCAAAATAAAACACTAAAGGAACACCTTGCAAATGATGAAGACTGCACCGGCTTTTGTGACAATTGTTAAAGAATCTCCATCTTAGTGCCATCTCTTGCACGTTTTCTATATTTATTATTTGCTGCCAGGCAAATGATGTATTTATTGTATATATGTAAAAATGTACATTTCAGTGTTGTTAATTTAACTATGTCTTCCTTATTTTGTATCAGTTTGTACATATTATCAATAAGCAATAAAACTATTTTTTATCTGTACTCCATGTTTCAGCAAAATTGTCTACTTGCAATATGTCCTGGGCCAGTGCTGAAAAGGATATGAAAACTAGCCAACTTACCTGGTTATCCAGCTGCAATAAATAAAATTAATAAATACAATAAATAAATACATAAAATGAAGAAACAAGAGAGAAGCTTTCAATACAGATATTACCTTATCAAAAGAGGTATATGAATGCAAACCAAGTTAAATGATGTGTACACTTTTAAAAAAAATGCAAAGTGAGTTAAATTATGTGTACAGTCTTAAAAAGAATTAACTGAGGACATTTATATGAATAAAATATGAATTAAATGCAAAGTCAAAATCATAAATAAAGTGAAAAGCAGATCCACATCAGAATGCATTGTGCCACTAATGTAGACCAGACAAATGCTCCTGCAACTGAACTTGGGAGATCTGCTATCTGGTAAAGGGTAGCTCTCTGAATACATATTTACACAATCCTAACTCACTGAATTTACACTGTATGACTGAGGAGTTCCAGTGACTTGGAGTTGGTAAACTTAATTGTTATGTAATATATGGTGCTATAAAAATGACAGGAAGTGCTGCCAGACATATAATAAATATTGTATAATATGTACCAGAAACAGGCCTTTTTCTAAAGTGAATAAACAGAAAGTTAAGTGTGTTTAAAATAATTTCCATGTTGTTGAACAGAAATATGAAAATTAATTGTTTGTTGGTACAAACATGCTTGATAGACTGAACCTTTTAAAATAATCCAAAAGCAAAGAGTTATGGATGCAAGTCAGATTGTTGGAAACTAATGCAGAGAATTAATAAAATGAATACTGAATTGAAAACTACTCACATGCAAAATGTAATATTGAGTATGATGATACCTTTTAAACCATTTAAACATAATGAAAAGATAACTGTTTGTACATTGGCAACATATTCTGGCCAGCAGGCTAAAAAAAATATGTGTGTGTGTGTGTGTGTGTGTGTGTGTGTGTGTGTGTGTGTGTGTGTGTGTGTGTGTGTGTGTGTGTGTATATGTATATATATATATATATATATATATATATATATATATATATATATATATGTGTGTGTGTGTGTGTGTGTGTGTGTGTGTGTGTGTGTGGGCACGCGCGCGTGTACCTATGTGTATACATATAGATAGGCAAATGTATATATATATCTATACATATACAGAGGTGTTACATTCGACCCATTGGCAACCCAACTTGTCAAACTGAAAAACTGAACAGTACAGATGATCACATGTACCAACTTTTTCAGTTTGAGACTGTGGTACAGTGGGAATTGTGCAATTTTCCTTTTCCCAATGTAGTGTGATCTTGGAGTCAGTATATATAATTAACATGGGGTGTGAGGAGTGCAGGTGGGGTTTGCCCCTCTGCAAAAACATGTGTAAACTTTTTTGTTTTTAATCAGCAGGCGATTGATCAGTTGTGTTTGATCACTTGCATTTCAGTAGTTTGATTTTTCGATGGAGCATTTTACATTTATATATACATACATATATATATATATATATATATATATATATATATGCGTGTGTGTGTGTGTGTGTGTGTGTGTGTAAGCAAAATATCAAACCTCTTAATGATTCAAAAAATACACTGAAAGCACAAAACACTGAAAACGTAACACAGAATCACAAAATATCTAAAAATCCTGTCCTGCTAAACGTACTCTATGTCGTACACCTTGACTACAAAACTGATATCAAGTGTAATATTGGTAGTGGTACTGTTAGGAAAAGTTTTTAATAAAGTCATGTGTAGGGTTAGGGTTAGCACACATGAATGTGGTGGCAGATGGGCCTGGTTAAAAAACATCTATTCAGATTATGATCAGAAATGGATACATTAATGTGTTTCTTCATGAGTACATTCTATGGAAAAATGCATTCAAATGTAAAAGTACTGTCTACTTGCCACAAAGGTGGACTGTCATGAGCACCCTGATTGCACCAGTCTACACGAGCACTTATTTAACACATAAAAAGGCTTGAATATTGGGGGCTAACAAATATCATAAGAAATGTATACATTTTTTTTTCATTTTAAAATAGAAAAGTTGTTCCAAGAAAAAAAAAATGTGAAGACAAATGATAGAAAGGGAAATGTGTATATGCTCTCACTAGTACAACAGAAATGAGATGAATTGTGTTCACAGGTAAGTACTAGGCTAGCTGCCCTTGAGGGCCACTTTAGGCCTCCCTCAAAGGTAAAAATCAAACCCGTGTTTGTGAGGAAAATTCCTTAACCATTATGCCAACCCCCCAAACTCTCTAACAACACAATGGCTGAAACTGTTGGTGAGTACCTACATTTTGCATATAGATGGGGAAAATGGGGAAATCATTTGGTACAATATTTTTTTAAGAGGGAAATGCATCTGTTTGTAATAAGCTGATTATTAATATAGTAAACTGCTTTTTTATGTTTTTTATTGTTTTTGCATTTTTTTTGCTCTACACAGTTGAAGAACTGAGGGGTGAGACTTTACATTGGGAGCAGGCACTGGGAGCTAGATGAGACTGCTATGGCTCTGTAACTAACTAACTAGCTAACTGACTAACTAATCAACAAAATATTTGCATTATAAATTAAGCTGTTTCTCTTTCTTTTGCTCACCTTTGTTTATCTTTCCATTGTTTGTTTTACGTTAGTCATGTGATTTATTAGGTCATTTCATTTTAGAAGAATGATTTAAAAGGCTATTCTGTATATATATTAATCTTCTGAGTCTGATGATGAAAGCTTAGTTGGATGACATTTACTGAATAAAGAGCTATATGTTTGTCTAATGGTATGGTGCTGTCCTTGTTTAGTGCTGGAGTCTGGTTTTTGTTCAAGGAACACAGGAATTGGTTTATTGTAATTTTCTGTCATTCAGTTACACCCAATGTAGGTTGCAAAATGTTACAGAAATGAGAAAAATAATATAATTAATTTTAAATGAAGGTAATAGTTTGAAATGTTAGCTGCTAAATGCATGGAAGGCACTATAGATTTCCACTGCCTGAGTACTTTTTACAGCTTACAGCTTTAAACCAAGTCTTGGTCATGGCACAGATGTCTGCATTCTTGAGAGAGAGGGGGACTTGTAAGGTGTGGATTTTTTTGTTAGGCTTCTAGTATTGAGTAGTAATTCCTTAAAGTCACACGGAAACTTTTTCACTAAGTTGGTAGTTTGGCTTTTTGGCATTGCCTAAAAGAGGCTCTGAGGAGGTGGATAAACTTTTACCAATATCTGAGTGCCTATGGGGGAGAGGTGCAGCTTATCCTTGGCAAAGCAACACGGTCATATGACCATGTTCTCCCATGCTGACAGATATTGGATCTCCCTGTAGTAACACCAGAAACAAAGCCAATTGTTAAAATCAATCATTTTATGTTCATAGTGTGGCATCATCCTTGATGAAGGTAGAATGCTGGCAGTGCTAGGCTTGTTCTTGTCTTTGACACATATTTCAAGAGATCCATTGTGTTTCTTTCCATTTATCAAATTGAGATTTGTATCAGGTCTTTTACACCCACATGGACTATGACCAAATTATATTGGTACCTTGTGTAAAGTGACTTGAGCCCATATGTGATATTATGGATCCTGGGTCCAGATAGGCAACTAACCATTATCTTCTCCTTGTCTGATCTGTTGAGTGGGACATCTGCATGTCACACAATGGAGTCCCCAATGACAGGAGTATTAGGTAAAGTATATGCTTGCCTTACGGGCCTGACTGTTGGGGGACCATTGGATGTAGGCTTATGTGAAATGTTTGATGTTGCTTTTGGTGAGGGTTTTAGTGCTTGCTGAGGAGCAATGTTGTTGTTCTGTGACTTTGGAGGTCTTTGAGATTTGGGAAGACTTCTTTAAAGTACCTCAACATAAGACAATCTGGGTTTGCGCTGTGCAGTATGTATGAGGGATGTAGTATGGGTATTCTTGACAACTTTGAGTGTATGCAAGAGATTTACTTCCAGGGAAATTGTGTATTTACATCTTTCACATACTGTTTTATTTTATTCAATAATTAACTGATTGTCTGAGAACATGAAACAATTGACACATTGCCTTAGCATACCCAAGTCTACCAAACTAGCCAGAGAGACATTATGAAATTATTTTATTTATTTTTATTTAAAAATAAATAAATAAATAAATAGTTTCTGGGGTTAAGGGCAAGATGTTATAGCTTGCTAGGAAATGGTAGTGCTATTCTGCTATTTAATGTATAAGCTAGATGCACTAATCTTAATTATCTGCAATGATATGCTGTTTAACAGGTTTCTGACCCGATCCTAACTTTATAGCTGAATTCTAATGTCCAGATGTATGTTTTGTTACTATACAGGGCAGTGCTAACCACTACTGTGCAGTGGGCAGCTCTGTGCAAACTTACATAATTTATAGCAGAGAAAAATAGTTTGAAATCTGACTCCTATGCCTTCTAGCCAATAAAAAAACACATTTTGAGCTCCCTAGAGAGCTTCCCAACTCACAGAGATCAAGTAAGCACCATCTGCACAAAATTAATGATCTTAGAATTTTTTTAATGTAAAAGCACAGCAAAAGTATCTCTCAAATGTAGATTAAACAACTACAATGTCCATGGCTAATTCATCCTTCTGCAAGGCAATCTGGAAGGAAACAGAACTAGAAAAGCTAACAAACAGATAAATTATGCTTTTTGCCATAAAATTAAATAAATGCTTTAAACATATCAAAAAACAATATTGATCTCTGCAAGGAAATAATCTTATCTTAGCCTGAATGACTCTGGATACAGCTGAAACACTTGAAAAGCACTTCTGAGTTATTTGCAAGTAAGCACAGAGTCTTACAAACTCACCTAATTAATAGCAAAAAAAAAAGTTTGAAAACTGACTCCTATGTCCTGTAGCCAATAAAAGATCACACTTTCAGCCCATTGGAATGTTTCCAATCTCAAAGAGACAAGTTAAACGCCTCATGCCACAAGATGGATGATCCTGGAATTGCTTAATGTAAAAGCACAGCGAACGTAGCTCCCAAAGTGCAGATGAAAGAACAAACAACTACCAAACAACAAAATCCCTGGCCAGGTCACCCTTCTACAAGGTGATTTGAAAGCAAACACAACTAGAAAAGCCATGAAACTCAGAAATGGTTTTTGCCACAAAATTAAATAAATGGTTTGTGTGTGTGTGTGTGTGTGTGTGTGTGTGTGTGTGTGTGTGTGTGTGTGTGTGTGTGTGTGTGTGTGTGTGTGTGTGTGTGTGTGTGCATGTTTTGTATGCACTGGAGGAAGAACTTGAAAAACAAATAATTAAATATGATTCAGATTTTTAGACTTTGCAAGGCTATTCTGTAACATGAACACTTTTCAGTTTAGAGGAATATTCTATATAAAAATACTACTAACATAAAATAAAATATGAGGTATATTGAAGTCCACATCTCTACAGCAGACTCACAGAGCTCTTAGAACAAAATGCAAGCATAAGGACAATAATTAGGTTCTAGCAGTGTTCAATGTCACCTATTTGTGGCATTTAAAAATAAAACACAATAGGCAGATTATGAAGCATATGAAGAAAACAATGAATCCATTCACACAATGACTGGATGCCCATCTGTATACTCTCAGATGGGACTTTCCAAGACTTGACCATTGAATAACTGGGAAAATGCTGAACACATCATTAAAGAAAGAGAAAAAAAAACAGATGAAAATAGTTACACACACACACACACACACACACACACACACACACACACACACACACACACACACGTGTGTGTGTGTGTGTGTGTGTGTGTGTGTGTGTGTGTGTGTGTGTGTGTGTGTGTGTGTGTGTGTGCGCGGATGTGTTTATGCATTTCTGCATGTGTATGTTTGGGGATGATTGCAATATACTCTGTCGAACTGAAGTCACTGATTGTCAGTCGTAGGAGTTTTCAAAAGTTGGAACATTGATTGCCTTTTACTATTTGGGATGTGCTTGTCTTCATGTTATGTATGAGTTCGTTTTAGGCACTAGGAACCCATGCCCTGACCCTTACATCTCTGTCCTCTCCTTAGCTACCTAATTTAACTCCTTTTTCATCAACTGTATAGCATACCTCACTACATCTTTTACAAATAATATACCTAGCCCACAGTTTCCTATCTCCCCTAATTCACCCTCCTTGAGCAACAAAACTTCTCAACTCCATCCTTTCACTCTCCAACCTGTTCCTATCTCTACTATAAAAAAAAAAAAAACTCCCACATAATTTGAAGCCAAATGCCCCTGATGACCTTCCATTTAACTTTCTTAAGCTAACTGCCAACAGCATAGCCCTCCCCCCCATCTCCATCCTAATAAACCCGTCAATCAAATAATCCTATGCTTTAATATTCTGGAGGAAAGCCATTATCATCCTCCTTCCAAACTGAAATCTCTAAGTTCCAGCCAATTGCCATTCTCTCCCCTGTCTCAAAAATCTTAGAAAAATGCATTCATCTACAACTACTACCCTACATACTTGATAGCCATCTACTTACCCCCACACAACACAGTTTCAGGCCTGGACACAGCATCAACCACCGCTCTACTCTCCTTCCTTGAAACTGTCAATTCCCCATGTGACTCCGGCAGTATTGTGTCTACCCTCCAACTCAATTTATCCAAGGCCTTCGATACAATTTCACACCGCCTCCTCTTGTCTAAACTCTTTCATCTTAACATATCCACCTCCTCTATCAACTGATTCTCCAGTTACCTCTCCAAGAGGCAGCAATTGGTCAAGTGGAAAAACTGTACTTCCCTTTCCTTCACACCCTCACAGGAGTACCACAGGGGTCCATATTAGGCCCTCTACTACTTAATATATTTATAAATGATTTCC
The DNA here is from genome assembly GCF_019279795.1 of Protopterus annectens. NCBI lineage: Eukaryota > Metazoa > Chordata > Ceratodontiformes > Protopteridae > Protopterus > Protopterus annectens. Next base: position 565,529,041 of record NC_056726.1, on the reverse strand, counting down.
ACCAGTGTATTCTTAATGCCAAGCTCATCCAATATGCAGATGACTCTACAACAATCCGCTCTGCTGAAACCCTTCCCATGCTACAGAAACTAACCCAAGAAGCCTTCCTATCAACCAAGAACCGGATGTTAAACAATCATCTAGCAATAAATGCTTCCAAATCCAAAATTATGATACTCACCCCTCAAAATATACTAAAATTGACAAGAACTCTTTCTCCATAACTAGCCAAAACAGGATCCCTATAGAAATCGTATCCCATACAAAGCTACTATGTGTCATTATCAACAAATAGCTTAAATTTGACATGTATCTCCAAACAAATATAAAGAAAACCCACCAAAAACTAGGCTTACTCTACCATCACAATCACTTCCTTACTCCCTCAACCAAACATGTCCTTTCTACAACCAACCTTATACCCTCCCTCTTGTATGGTGCCCCCCTCTTTACTAATCTCCAATCCGGTCTAAATATGAAACTAGCTTCCTGTTAAACAAAATCTCAAAGTTTGCCACTGGTAACAAATCCTCCACTCAACACTATAATGCCCTTTGCAAACTAAATTGGTTTGAATTACGCCATCACCTCTCCATCCAACTTTCCAATGCGCATAACTCATCTTTAAACCCTTAATCTGCCCTTCCCTTGACTCCTCCAATTGCATCAACCTGATATATTACTCAGATCAAATAATCAAAACATGCTTGAAGTACACAAACCTGCTCGAACTCTCGGCAAATTCCTTTTGTCCTTCTCTCTATCCCAGCTCTGGAATTCCCCTTCCTCCACAAATTCGTACCACCAACAACCACTCCACCTTCAAAACCTTGCTCCATTCCCACCTGTCATTCCTCTCGGAATGCTCCTGCTCCCACCCCTACCTTTCAACCTCTTAGAGCAAACAATCTGGACAAAGCCTAAAATGATGGGGGGACAAGTAGGGACAGATTTTAAATATTGCTCTTACAAACATAGAAATTTGATAGAATAATAGGTTTTGCATTAACATGAATTTTCTAAAGGATGTGGAGTCTTAAACTCAAATGTTTGTCATTATTTAATGACTTCAATTCTCATCTATTTGCTAGAAAAGTACAGATTTTAGGAAAATGTAAGGCAAAAATCTGAACATTCTGTGAAAATCTCTACAGTTGAGAGGTAGGTCGGAGTCCTGACTGTCCTCTACTTACCCATATCCTACCTATTTCTCTTCTCCAATTTCTCATAACTCTCATCCCTCTTCTCTACTTCTCCACACCTACCTACCTCTCTTTTTCAGTTATCACAACTCTGATCCCCACTGTCTAGTTTCCTGATCCCCACTGTGTAGTTTCCTACCTAATTTTCCACCTACTAAGAAAGGAAGTTATCATTACCAGAATCTATCAAAAGAAGAGAACGAATTATTACAAGAAATTATAGATGACAAAACAGTGAGAATTATGAAACCTGATAAAGGGGGTGGGATAGTAATAATGGATAAAATTCTATATGAAGCAAAAATGTGTACTATATTAAATAATGAGGATAATTATTGTGTAGCCTCAAAACAAGAGGTTGAGATGGCACACAAGAAAATTGATTTATTAATTCATGATTTACACTTAGAAAAAGTTATTGATATTAAAACGGTTAACTACTTAAAAGTGAAAAAACCAAGGGTGGCCACTATCTTCGGCATACCCAAAATACATAAAAATCAGGAAAACCCCCCATTAAGACCCATAGTGTCAGCAGCAGGAGCAATGACAGTTCCATTAGCTAAATACGTTGACACAAAAGCAAAGCATATATGGGTAAATAATAGTATAATTCTAAAAGATTCTTGGGTTTTTTTAAGAGAAATAACACCTAAAGTATTTAGGGAAGAAATTACCTTTATAACTATAGATATAGTTGATTTGTTCTCTTGCATTCCACATGATGAAGGAATTAAATTATTTGAAGAAAGTATATTCTTAGATAATGTAATGACTCAAGAAGAAAAAATAGCTAGTCAGCTTCATGGATATAATTTTGAAAAATAACTACCTAATATTTAATGGTGAATATTATAAACAAAAATCCAGAGTTTCGATGGGAGCGGCATGCGCCCCCGCATATGCGAATTTAGTACTATCCAGATGGGAAGAAAAATATATCATAAATTCCAAATATAAAGATAAATGGATATTATATCATAGATATTTGGATGATATGATTATGTTCTGGATAGGGGGTAATAATGACTTCCTAGAATTCATGGATTATTTAAATACTACCACAAGCTTTTTGAAATTCACGTATACTATAAATAAGAAAATGTTAAACTACTTAGACGTTGAGATTTATAAATACAAAAGTAGTTTTGAAACTAAAGTATACAGGAAATCAACTTATGTTAATTCGTTTTTACATTTTGAAAGCGCACACCCCTTTCACAGTAAGAAAAATATTATAAAAGGACAATTTGTGAGGGGGTCTAGGATGACAAGTAGACAAGAGGATTTTTATGAAGAATGTGATAGACTAGAAAATATGTTTATGGAAAAAGGTTATCCTATTGAATTTATAAAAAACATAAGGAAAGAAGTTGAGCTAGGTAGAAATGGAAGATTCCACCCTATTAAGGGTATAGAACGAAATACCACTAATGGTTTAGGAAATGAAAGAATAGAAAATACAGGAAAAATTGATAATGAAGGCGAAAGTTATCAAAGAAGATTAATATTAGAATATAATTCATTCAATAAGAAAATAGGTGGAATAATTAATAGAGAATGGAAAACATTCCTAACTTACACTGATATTGAGGAAGTTAAAAAGATAGCACCTAAAATTGTTTATAAAAATCCCCCTAATATTAGGAATATGTTAGAAAGAATAGGGAAGACAAAGAGAATAAAATCTGGTGAAACAGTAGGAACGTTTAAGTGTGGTAGATGCCCTCAGTGCATCTTTATAATAAATAAGGATGAAATATATTTGGAGAGTAGAAACAAATTAATAAAAAGTTTCAGTCACTACAACTGTGAAACTCAGAGAGTAGTATATTTAGCGACCTGCCAAAAATGTCCATCTTTCTACATTGGAAAGACAGAAAGACCACTAAAAAAGAGGGTCTACGAACATACTTACGACATTAAAAAAGAAAGGGAAACAAATGCACTTTACAAACACACCAAAAATTGTTTAGGTGCAACCTACTTGTTTTTTGTATTAGAACAAATTCAAATTGATCCCAGGGGAGGCCCATGGGAGGATACATTAGAAAGTAGGGAGTTATGGTGGCAGGTACATTTAGATGCTAGTAAGAGCCCTGGATTAAATGATTATATATCCATAGGAGCTATACTGAGACTAAAAGCAAATAAAATTTAAACCAATATATCTCAGGTTTTAACACTAGAGGGCAGTAGATTACAGAATCACTAAATAAATGGAATGTTATTGTCATTCTTATTTCTTCTTTTTTCTCTCTACAAAGACGTTTTTAATAAAGATACATGGAATCCTATTAGTTAGCTTTATAAAGTCCCTTTAATATAATAACACCAATTCACAGGTCATGCATAATGTTTTATGCGTTATACACTTAATTTATACTGTATGCACTTTATTTTTCATATTTATTATTTATATATTTATTTATATATTTATATTTATACACATTCAGCTATTATCAAATATTTAAGTATTTATTATATATTACATATGTATTATTAATCATTTTTGCACATTAAGGCAGGTAATTAAGAAGTTTATAAAACTCAATATTTTCAGATGTTTTTAATGTTTTTAATGTTTTTTATATATTGTATGTTTATTATAAGCTTTTTATCAGTATATGAATACATTCAAGAGTAGAAAAGTTTTAATATGAAAGCTTAATGTCAAGTATCTCCTATTAAGTATATTATATAAAATATAATTAAGGATGTACGTTTTTGGAACGGAGATCTGTGAACATCTAGGAGATCTTGAATAATGAATGTAATACTCATGAATATTCATGAGAAAGTGAAGCCGATAGGGCAGTTTAAAATGTGAAAATGTATTGTCATTGGTAATTTTCCTTAATTGGAAAGGTAATAAGATATTTAAATGTTTATTGCACAACTTCCTTATATCTGATGAAGTCCCACATAGTGAGACGAAAACGCGATCATTATTGTCTTGAAGAGCGTTAATTTTTGTGTGGTTTATTTAATAAATAGTGGAATTATCCATCTGGCTGCCTGGAGATTCTTCTGAGCACGTAGCGTCTTTTACAGCATTTTCGTTTGTATTTTGGTTATTTTGCTGTGGAAGCTTTTACACTATGAAGGTTATGTATATACATATATGAACTAGTGGCGTCTAGTTAATTATTTTGATTAATGCACAGCAAACTCTAAAATAATTTAAATTAAGGAGCAGTATGTGTATAAATATAATGAATAATATTATGTCACTCAAATAACTATATAATAAATAATTAGATAGTGAAAAATCATTGCGCTGTTAATTAAAACATCTCTGAGTAAACTGGAAAGAGTACAGCGGAAATATACCAAGGGTATCCATAGATGTGAAAATTTAAGTTATTATGAATGACTAAAATATCCAAACTTGTACAGTATCTTTTACAGATATCTAAGAGGAGATCTTATTCGGGTATATAGGGCATTTGGAGGCAATTACCTCTGGGGATGTTTGAGGTTAGCAAAATGTACTAGACAATCATCAGACAACCTATGCAAAAGATTCTATAGGAATGAGAAGTGTACTAATTGGGTCTCTGACAGAGTAGCTGATGCATGAAACAGACTACCAAATTACATTAAAGCAAGTACTAGTTTAGATATTTTTTAAAAACAGCCTGGGCACTTATGGGAAGAAGTATTTTCTTATATTGGCAAGATAGAAGGGAGTTAATGCCCATGCTTGAAATATTTGTATATATGTATGTATGTTTATACTAATTCTCAGTGGGTAAGGAGTTCTCAAATTAACCCTATCAATATTTTCTGTCATATTGATATAGGTGCAGTCAACATAATAACTTTATCAATTCATATACAAAGAAAACTTACAGTATGGAGTGTTTATACAGTGCACTTCTTTCTCTAACACAATGTATATTGTTTAAATGCAGGGATACTAGCCAAAGCATTATCCACCCCCATAGTGCCTCTTTTCTGCAGTGCCAAACCAACAGACCTACCAACATAACAAATTCTTTTAATGGCAATCTGAAGGTTATACTGTCCAGTGCTAGGAGTCTTAACAAAAAATTCCATTCCCTTAGTAGCTCTCCTCACCCTGGAGAATGCTGATGTCGGTGCAGTTAGAAAAACATGGTTCAAGGTTGTGGAATGCACCCTGGCAGTGCAAGGCCACAATGCCTATCACACATTCAGACCACCATCTGAAAAAGAAAAATATGGAGAGAGAGGAGGCGTTTCCATTTTCATAAAAAAACAATCATGCCTAAAGATTGGTCAAGCAGGATGACTCACTTGAGCTACTGCATGTCCAGCTGCGACAGACAAAATCCCACACCCTTTCTTCACTCCAGTCACGAACTACGAAAACCACTCTGCAAACCTTAAGTCTCTATAATCACTTACTACCCTTGGGCGATTTTAACTACCATCCATAAACTGGGAAACATACACAACCAACCACTATCATGCAGGCTGAGACATTGCTGGACTTTGTCAATGCAGATGCTCTGGAACAGCTGGCCTGCACTCCCGCTCCCTCATTGGTGAGATTAGATCATAAATCGATCTCCTTTGAAATAAATGTAACAGTAGAAACCCATCAAACCCTAAAACCCAAATTTTTGTTTCCAAGGCAAACTACTTTCCATTAAGTGATAGTATAGGTAATTTTAAATCTCCCCCAATCCCTAAAACACAGAAGCCTATGCAGAAGTATAGAAGAATGCCCGGTACAACCACTTAAACACCTGCATGGAAATGGCAGTACCTATCCGAACTACACCCAGGTTTAGCTGGAAAAACAAGTCCCCCTGATAGACCCCTGGCATAAATAGATTATACAACAGAAGGAAGAAATTCCTGTCTAGAAGTAAGAGGGAGGACACACAACAGGCAAAAAAACTATTTTGGCTCAACAAGCAATTCAAAGAGCTAGTGAAGCCTTCAAAAGCTAAAAACAAGACTAAAATAGCCTCCCAAGCAAAGGATAACCACAAAACATTTTTAGTTATGTCTGAAATCTTAAGGAGAATTACTCAACAATGTGCTGAGTTGGCTGTAGATGGCTCTAACTATACTAAGCCAGAAGAAATAGCAAACCTGCTGGCTGATAAATTCAGCATAAATTTCACCCACTCATCACCTCCAGTCACACCTCCAGAAATGCCACCTACCATACCTTTGCCTGTTATCACAAAAAAGATCACTATTGCATACATAGTGCTAGAAACACATCATTAGTGGGCACTGATGGAATCCCAGGGTGCCTATTAAACATCTTGAAACATGCCCTAGCAGACCCACTTAGATCTCTTATTTAACCACAATCTCCAGGCAGGCTTTGTCCCAGTGGAGTGGAGGACATCAACAGTCATCCTTCTGCACAAGGATGGATCATTAGTGGACCTGTAAATAGTTCAGCCCCCAAACCCCTAGTTACACTTATAGGGCATCAGAACTTGTCAGAGATTTGGGATGCATGGCTAGGCTTAAAAAGGCCCTTGTTGTGTTTAGCCTAGTAAACACCTATGAACCGAGGAAGCTACTGACAAATAAGCCTGACTAGCCTCATATGCAAGGCTATGGAAAAGATAATCATGGACTTGATTAACAACAACACAGGAAATCTCCAGACTCTGGACCCAACCCTGTTTGGCTTTGTCAAGGGCAGGTTCTGCCTGCTCAGTGTGGTGGAACCTCTTTGAAAAGGTCACCAAGGCCATGAATGAGGGTAAGACAGTACATACCACCTACCTTGACCTGGCCAAGGCATTTGACACAATACCCCACTTGGGTATTATAGATAAACTCACAAAACTGGGCATAAACTTCAGTGTCACCAGATGGATAACCAAATGGCTGATGAATAGGACACGTTGTTAGAGTCGGGGAATCCACATCCAGCAAGAGGCCAGTCACCAGTGGACTACCACAGGGCTCAGTGCTGGACTTCCTCCTGTATGGGATATACTTCTCAGATGTCAAGGCTAATATAGATGGTCTTTGGCTGACCAGGTTTGCTGATAACTGCAATTTGGGGACAATCATTGACTCTCCAACTCCCCAAATTATGTTGGTTTCCTACAAAAAAGACTCACACAGATTAATGACAGGTGTCAGGGCCATAGCCTCAAACTAAATGCGAAAAAGTGCATAATATCCATTGGGAAATCTAATACCCTTGCAAATTACAATATTGATAGCACTCCCTTAAGAGTGGACCCCATGGTGAGAGATCTAGGTACACAGATATATACTTATTTGAACTTTGACTACAATTTGTCCATGGTGGTGAGCAAATCCTTCTATGTGGCTCAGCTTATAAGTAAGGGCATGGCATCCATATCAAAGGATGTCATAGAACCACTGTACTCGGCCCTCATCAGAACAATAATCGAGTACAATGCACCCTTTGGCATGTACCTCATGAGGCACTTGCAGCAGTTGTAGTATCCTCAGAGGTTTTTCATCAAAAAAATATAGGGTATAACCAACATGTCATACGCTGACCGAATAAAAGCCTTCTCACTATATTCAGTTTCCTACCAGTTACTGAGGAGTGATCTATGCCTGATCTACAAGGCAGACACTGACACAGCCCTGATGGAAATGTTACATATTCACAAAACTAACAGCATGAGGGTTACCCACTCCAAGGATCTAAAGCTCATCTCTGACATGAATAGATCATGCTGGAGAGACAGATATGTGTCTCAGAGATTGCCCCTCCTCTGGCATAGGCTTTCTATTCATGTGAAGCAGAGCCCTTCCATGATCAAGTTCAAGCACAATCTGGACCAATGGATGGGAAATCACAAATTCACTCCTGGGGTGTGGTGCCCACATCACTTATGGATAGAGGCAGCCTGTAAAAATTGTTAAAACCCCACTTGCTGACCCTTGTAACCTTTCCCCTTGGGAAAGAGAACTGGGTAAAATCTGGTTAATACTGGCTATGATTGTAAGTATTCTTGAGCCATTAGCCTAGTAATCTGTTATGAACCTATAAACCTAGGATAAATGTTGTTTCCAAAGTGCCTTCATCTGGCGACATAAAAGGCACTGAATATGTAGACTGCAATAAAAATGATCCAGTTTGTTGAACAGGTAATCAAACACCTAATAGTCCTGTGTTTATTAGTAGAGATAAAAATTTTGTTTTGTAAATGTATTTACAAAATCTACAGTTTCCTGATGGAAAATATTCTTTTGGTGGTTGTATACATTCCTGCTGTCTGACAATCAGTATTTAAAAGATAATAAATTCTGGACAATATTTTCCTCTTTTAAATGTAGGATGACATGTATTAGGTACCACTGTACCAAAATGTAGCTTGGCATAATAAATGCCAATATTTTTGAATAACTGTATTTAGTTTGAAAGCATTTGTACCATATGTTAACACAAATTTGTATTTTGAGCCTCTAATGAATAAGCCAGTTTATATTGTAATACCGCTTCTCTTGATTCACACTCCACTTCTTCTGTTGCAGCTTTAAGAGGTTTGAATCAGTGCCATACTCATACATCAGTGTGTTGTTGCATATACTTTATCATGGTTAGAATGGTGAATAAGAGTATCTGTTATCATATGAGGATAAGAATTGTTACTAAATAACAAAATCATTTTTGTGAAGGGCTTTCTATTGGCAGAACTACTATCTCTGTGATCTAATAAATTACGCCCTTTACATCTAAAATCTGGGCTGTAAATAAATTATAAGAAAAGTGAAGGTGTTATCAAATCAATTCTGATTCAAATACATAGTAATGCCTTTTATTTCATTATCTGTTCCTCTACATATGCGCCAACAATCATCACAGTATCGCCGCCACTTTTTATTCCAAATTTAAATATGAATTCCTAGTAGAATCATAAATATAATCCAAATGAAAAAAGACCATAGAAAGATCTGCATAAATGGGGGAAAATGTGCCCCATCACTCTACCATTTACCTAGTGATAACAATTACCCTAAAAATAAAATGCTTTCATATGTAGGCACATATCTTAAAGTATAAGTAAATAAATAATTAAATTATTGGTGATGGGATCCTGCTTGCTCCAAGACGTGAACTCTTGCCAAAATGCCTGCTTCATGTGGGCTGCTATTATATAACAAGGGCACATCCAAAGTACATAAAACTATGTGTTGGTCAATATATAAATCTATTAGATTAAGAAAATGTATGGTATTTTAATAAGACCTCTTTTTCTAAAATGGTGTGACATCACTTTATGAATTTTTTATGCATATGAATGAAGGTATTTAATGGGATGTGGTGGTATACTTGATTATAGAATGAAAATTCCATATGGACGAAACTGGTCTGGAGCCTATTGTTATCCTACTAATGTAATTTATATCATGGGTGCTCCTGGTACTGAATTTACTTGAGAAGTTTATTTAATAATTTGTATATTGGGTTTTTCAGATACATGTATTCTACTATGGTGTTATCCTAACAATAAAACCCAGATAAAGCTTATAGTAAAACACAAATCTGGTACACTTTGCAGATACTTTTTATCTACCTTCTTGCCGTGTAATCAAAAATACCTTCTGTAATTTATGTACATATGTGATGCATCATCAAGGCAATTAAAATTCCCTTACCAGCCATATCTTTGTTGCTCACTAAAAGATAAATCAACGTTTTACTCTCCACATGCACAAACCATTCATGCTAACATCCCCCAAACTACCTTAGCCCACCTAAAACAACCCTTAAACCCAAATATATACCATAAATGAAATATATTGCTATTGGAATTAATAAAACAATTAAACAAAAAAGAATAAAAGGCAATAATAAAAAACTGAAATGCGTTACTTGCGGAACTGTCAATATTCTACTTATTCCTTATAAGCCATGAAAACATAAACTCTAAAATTTATAAAATCTAAGGTAACCCTCACTAATATATGAAAACATAAAAATGTGAAATAACTGACCTGATACTACAAAAATAATTATTGGCATTTACGTCAGAAAGAAACTAGCATTCATATACACCTATGCACACTACTTGAAACCTTAATTTAGTGGAAAAGTAGACAATTGATATATGAATCAATTAATTCATTCTTATCATAATAAAAAAAGAATGCATGAATCCCATTTTCCAAACTTAAATTATGTATTTATTTATTTTAATCTAGACTGAAAAATGCCATGAGAACTGAAAACTATCTATGTGTATAATCAAAAGTACCCCCACAAAAGTATATGAATTCAGGAGTAAGTAATAAAAGCAGAATATACTTACATGGAATAATATTTTTGTAGCGGTTCTTTTTTGTGTTCTCCGGAAGTGTAGCAGCATTACAGGTGTGTAAAAGGCCAACAGGTAATTTCTGTATGGAGAGCATAATATGTCACTTATTCTTAAAATATGTGGTGTTTGTTTACAAAACTGTTAATTACTGTGGCACAAAAACTCAGGAATGCCTGGTTTAATGATGGGTTGTAAAAGTTAACCAAGAATATACTTAGCAATTAATCAAATGTAAGATAAAAACTGGTTTTATATCTAACGATATACAGTCATGGCACATAAAAATATCATTAACCATACTTAACAAAACAATGTCACTGAAGCTAGCTCATTGGCTTTGCAGTCTTGTTAGATTTAAACAGATAACAAAAACATAAATAAACTCTAAAATTCCCCATCCATGTGAAGCAGAGTTCCGCCCTAACCCAATTCAAGTGCAATTTGGACAACTGAATGGGAAACCGGAAATTCATCCCTGGTTGGCACCTATGTCTCTGATGCAAACAGGTAACCTGTAAATGGTTCATCTGCCAGGCCCATGCTAACACTTATCAAGGGTGTCAGAACTTGTCAGATATTCGAGATGCATGGCTAGGCTTAAAAAAGCCCTTGTGGTAGTTAGCCTAGTAAACACGTGTGAACCTAAAAGGAGACACACTATATAGCAAAAACTCGATTATTAAACACTGTAGTGATTACACATTAAAACATAGCAGCTGCTTCCCAAAACACAGTTCTTCTTCTATTGGCTTTTCCCAGTTAGGGGTTACCACACTGGGTCACCTGTCCACACATGACTGGCAGTGGAGTTTTATGGTGTTGAGTTGCCAGTCTGGTACCCAACCTTCCAGAGAAAGCACACACACAGGGCCAGTTTAGAGCATCCAATCCACCTACAGTATGTCTTTGGGAGGAAACCGGACCACCTGGAGGAAACCCACGTGATCACAAGGAGGACATGCAGATGCTGCAAAGAAGGCACCCCAGGCGAGGATCAAACCAGAGAGCCTCTTGCTGTGAGGTGACAACACTAACCGCTGCAACACTGCAGCCACCTGCTTCCCAAAACACAATTAAATACCTAAATGTGCAGCAGCAGATATTTCCTTTCAGTAATGTAAATCCAATAGACTGTACATGCATTCTACAGTCCCTATTATATGTGACCACAGTAATCTTTCCTAGTTGTGTATCATTAGTTCCAAGCATAACCCACAGGTTTTGCTTGCTTTTAAAAATCTGCACAACTTTTTATAAGCAAAGCTTCAGTTTCTCAAAATTGCAGCATTGAAACATTTCCTGGAATTGGCATAATATCATTCGCTGAAATAACAAATGAGAAGTGCATTCATAAATGTCCAAGGAAATGCCCCTCCTTAATTAAAATCATCACACTCCTGTTGCAAGCATTCATTCCTCATGCATACTTACAAAAGTACAGTTGTTCACACATCCACTTAATTTCCCCACATGGCTTGCCTGTATATTAATGCAGTTGTAGCTTTTGAGTGATTTAGGAACATCCTCTGTTTCACAGGTACATACTTTGAGCAAACCAACAGCTGCATCTAATGAGGTCTGTGAAGACTGGCACAGCACTGGAAATACTATCTGCTAAAGTTTTAATTTCTTCAGATAAAGACACTGCTTTTGTAACTGTAAGAAACCTCACTGATCTACATACCAGCACTCATCAGTAACTTTTCACAATGTACTCCAGTCCTTGATCTGCTTAAGAATCCATTAAAACTAACCTCTTTTATTTAACTTGTTTGAGATGTTGTGGTATGTACAACAAGAAATAAATAAAAAAAGGACTTTCACATACATTGCATCTGGATACTGAGAAGTCTTTTGAACACAAACATTTTGAATAGATTTAAGTAGTTCTGACAAACTGACTTTCTATATCTAGGACATATCATCAAAAAATGCTCTTTCAGTACCCTTAGCCACAGCTCCACTTTTGGGTATCCTGTTTTTTTTTTTAATATTTTTTATATATTTTTATGTTTTTATCGCTCATGAGACATGTGCAGCAAGAGTCAGAATTTACTTTATATATACTCATCACTGTTAGTGGCTTAACGAGTAGCACACATCTTTGATGTTGCAAGATCAAAAGGCTGTGGGTTCTATTCCCCTGCCACATATGTGATACTGACACTGTAGCGCAACATAAGAGGGGTGTTGCACTCCTGAGGGTGCTGCTCTTCAGATGAGATGCTGTAGTGCTTCCCTCCGGACCTCCTCTGAGAATGGGCTGTGTCCAGTCAGACTTTCCCAGTAAATAAATGCTAAATCAAATAAAATAAAATAAATACAATAATTCCCCATCTGCCTGAGCTGGCTGTAGCTCAGGTGGATGTCAAAGATCCCACAGCACATCTCAAAAAAAAAAAAAAAAAAAAAGTAAACCCAGTGCCATGGCAAAACGTCCACTAGTAAGTATGAATACTACCTCAGGTCTCCTCTGAAAATAGGACATCAGGCTAATGGGACAAATCCAATCAACAAAGATTAAATACATAAAAAGGTATGTATGACTATATATATATATATATATATATATATATATACGAAAGCACCAAAGCAAAGACCACGAAAAACAACAAAACGACAAAAACCAACACACAATACGACATACTAACAACACTACGTAAACAACACCACCCACCACACAACAAACCCCAAATCAGCCTTACAACCAAACGACACCCTCCTACCTAACCCCTAAACCCTAACCTACTCCTACCACCCCTCCCTAACCCCTTCAACCTAACACCCCCACCTCCCTAACCCCCCTCTCCCTCATACACCCCTAACCACCTGCACCCCTACCCTCCCCCTTACCCACTACCCCGACACTCTCTCCACCTGCACTACCCCTAACCTACCTCAACTACCCCTCACCCCCCCACCCTAACCCTCAACACTGACATCAAACACACACACCTCACTAACCTACATCCCTCACTATTGCACACTACCTGTCCCGCTCCCTCACACCACTACACGAAACAACACAGTACACACGTGAAACAACACCTAACCCAAACCCTAACCTCCACTAGCTACCGTCCCACTACCACCCCTATCCCTGCACCCCACCCTCTCCCTAACTCCCACCCACCCACCCCTAACACCCCACTCCGACACCACCACTCCACCACCTACCTGCACTCTAACCACTACCCACTCTCCTACCCCATACCCTACCTCCACCTCCACCAACCTCTCACCTCCACCACCCTACCGCTAACTCTAATACCACCCCCTACCCCCACCTCTAACTAATCCTCACTCACCCACTCACACATCACACACCTCCTACTACATCCCTCATTGCACACACTACCTGTCCCGCTCCCTACTCCTAAATCCTCACTATCGATACTTACCAGGTCGCTTACACATTCCCCTTGTCGGTCTTCCGCCGTCGGGATTCCAGCGTGTCGGTCAATTGTCGGTCGCTTGCTGTCGGTGATTTCTTTGTCGGCCAATCGGCGTTTCGGTAAATAGTAGGGGACCTATATATATATATATATATATATATATATATATATATATATATATATATATATATGTGTGTGTGTGTGTGTGTGTGTATATATATATATATATATATATATATATATATATATATATATATAGTTAGTCTGTGTGGTTATGTGTGTGGAATTCTGTATAGTTTGTCAGAAAGTAATATTAACAGCTACAAATGACCAAAATAGCCATTTCATCAAAGCATTCTCTACAACATATATACTAAACATTTTTTTTATTGTGGGGCATGCCCTCCTGCATCCCCTTACTTATGTATTCTAACTCCAAGGTGACACACCTGTGGAGGAAAGAAAAAAACACCACAGGTAGTGGATCACAAACATAAACATCTGAAAATCTGTTAGTATGGTGACGCTGAGCATTACCAATCAACATAAAATCTTATATACACTAACAACTTCCATGATCAAAAACAAGACCATAAATACTATCTATAGACTTCTACAGTTTTCAGTCTAATTGCTTTTAGTCAAATATGCTCTCACTCATTATTTTTTGACCATTTCTGGTTTAACCAAAAGTGCTATCAAACAAATTTTAAGTAACCATATATTTCCAAATGCTGCATATCTTCATAAGTTTATGTTATATGCAGTTAACTGACCTTGTGCAGCTCATTCATTGTTAGCATATGTATATTTAGGCAAACACATATGTTTCGCATATAAATATATGAGTCTACTTTGTTTTCCTGAACCTGATTTCACAAAATTTCATTTCACCCTGACCACTTCGCTGAAAACTCAAATTACTGAAAACCCATTTCACTGATTCTCATTTCACTAAATTGCGTTTAGTATATATGGCACTGTGAAAAGTAAGGCAAGCAAAGGGTATATGCCCTTTTCCCCACTGTAATGCAATCCTGGAGTTAGTATATATAGTTAGGGTGGCTGTGGAGTACATATTGTCATCTAGACAGAGTTAGACATTGGTCTTGCAACTATGCATGTCTATTGTTTAAAATGTATTGTTTTGAAGTTTTTGGTAAAATACAATATAGAGCCTATGCCCCCCACCCCCCCTAACGATATATACTAACTCCTGGATTGCACTACAGTGGGGAAAAGGGCATATACCTTTTACTTGCCTTATAGTACTCTACACAGTGCCACATATACTAAGTTCAGTTCAGTGAAATGAGATTCAGTGAAATGAGTTTTCAATAATTTGAATTTTCAGCAAATTGGTCGGGATGAAATGAAATTCAGTGAAATGAGATTCAACGAAACAAAGAAGTAGACCCATATATATATATATATATATATATATATATATATATATATATATATATATATATATATATATCTCGATTGCCTTCATAAACTTGACTTTTCAAAACTTCTAACTGCAAATGGTTGAGACCATAAGATCAAAGTTTTGAATATTTTTAAGGGGGTCACCATATGAATCAGAATGGAAAATTTACCATTTTCCTTACTTTAGTGCAATTTTGGAGTTGGTATATTTATTTAGCAGGAGGTGTGAGGGGTACAGGGGGGTTTGCCCCAGTCCCCCCTGCAAAAATGCAAAAAAAAAAAAAAAATGTTTTTGTTTTTATTTTTTTATTTCCATTTCAAACTTTCAAAACTTTGACCATTTACATTTCGAAGTTTTGAAACTTTGAGGTTGTAAAGTAGATCCATATATATATATATATATATATATATATATATATATATATATATATATATATAGATATATAGATATATGTGTGTGTGTGTGTGTGTGTGTGTGTATATATATATATATATATATATATATATATACACACACACACACACACACACACACACACACACACACATACATATATATATATATATATATATATATATATATATATATATATATATATATATATATCTACACAGAGAGATAGTGAGATAGTAAAACACTAAAACATAGCTCCTCATATCTTTGTAATGTAAACACCAGCATTCATTAGAATAGCCACTTTCACAATTGCAAACCAGGTTTCAATCAGAGAAGAGTTTCTTCAGTGCATGTTAAGAAACAAATCACTCAATGTATATAAACACAAAAGTGTGGGACCCCATCCAACAAACCACAAATCAGAGCTGACAACAAATCAAATCATGGCATAACCTATAATCACCTAAATGCTATACACCATACCAATCACAAAACAATGATAAAATAAATCACCTAATGTAGTCAACTACTTTGCTTTGGTGCTATTTGAGTAACTAGTGTAGTGCTGTCAAGGATAAAACTTGGTGTGATTTAACTTCCCAGCCTCCTTACCTACTTCTGATAATCTAACCCATTTGAACCCATCGTAGTTTCTCTTTATCTTTGTTGGTCTTTTTTTTTTTCTTGGCTGCTTAGTGTTTAACATTGCCTATCTGCAGTTTTTCTTTATCTGGAAAGATAATTAGCTTTCATCCCTGGCTTGGAACTGCCGTTTACTCATTGCCTTTGGAACTTACAGGGGTATAGCCCCTCTATGCTATGCCATGCTATGAATAATTGTACTCTTCACCCAACCCCCATTCCCAACCACCCCAATATTATTACATTTATACTTCCCTCGCCACACCCCTATCTACACACTCCTTTGTTAACCATTCATCTAGCAGAGATCATTACACAGTATCAGATACACACATACAACCTGCTACCATTTATAACCATAAACTATTAAAGTCTCTTTTCCAACAACTATATGATAGCCTCAGTATCCACATTCCTGGTACCTTTACTTCTGCTTCTACTAGTCTGCACTCAATATTTTTAAGGTCATTAGTGCTTCTTATATAACACTGTTAGAGGGATTACTCTTCATCTTTACAATATTGTCAGAAGCATTACTCTATATAGACCCTCTCTCCTCTCTGTAGCAACAATTCTTGCTTATCTTATCACTTAGCCTAGGTAGTAGATAAACTGGTCATCTTCTTTCTTCTTACAGAAGGCTGTACGTTTGTGTAAATGCATACTGCCTGGATGGTAGATGAGCTGTAACTCTCACTCTCAGCCTAGGTGGCAAATAGATTGGGCCTTTCTTTCTACCTCAGGTAGAGACAGACTCTTACTCTTAACCTACATGGCAGGTAGGCCCAGGCTTTTCCTGTATATAGCACTGATAGGCCTCTTTTTTCCCTCATTTGTTTTATAGATACATGTACCTAAATTACTGTTAAAATATTTTAATGAATATTTCAACTTAGTCATTAAATGTAAAATCTACTTTTGCCTTTGGTCATTGGTGAACTTGATTTTCAGATCATGTCACTAACACAGTTATTAGTACATCAATAAATACGCAAATGCTTAAGTACATGTGTACATAAATGCAAACATCACAGGGTCCACCCTTGCTAAAAGCAATTAGAAAAGCAAAATTGTATGGCTCACTCTTACTGTCCTGCACACACTGTTTTGAGATCTATTGTAAAGGTTTTGAAAAGAAAAGGTGTCATTTTAGAAACAGACTGCCCTAGGAATGTGATATGAAAAGCTGAGGTAGCTGAAGTGGCACTGTTATTTGCAGGTGACACTAATCTTCCAAATATAATTAGAGAACTCACGACAGATAATCTTTTTAAGAATAATAATGTCCTGTAATGAAAGCTGTAATGCAGAATGGTCTAATTGGAAGTCTGGTAGCAAAGCAGACAATGATGAGATTAAACATTAGGGTCCCAAGTCAAACAATTTTTTATGGAAACAGTAGACATTTGGCTTTTGTGAGGCTACTCCAGTAATGTTGTAGATTTGGTAAGAATATTCTAAGCCTTCATATGTTGTTTGAAGTAACTTGAAGTGAAATATTTTTTGAGACAATGGCAACAATTGGGAGTGAATTTTCCATTTGTGATAGCAGAACTCCATATTCTATGGTAGTTCTCCATGCCATGCCATGTATACCTATCAGGCTGTTAAAGCAAGAAATGAAAGCCATAAATAAATAGGAACAATTTTTAAATACTGTTCTTAACAAACTTAGAAGGTTCACAGAACATCAGGTTTTGCATTAGTGTGACTTTTCTGAAGGTATGAAGTCTGAAACTCAAATGTCTTTCATTATTTTCTGACTTCAATCCTCAATTATTTTCCAGAAAACAGAACTTTTATGAGAAAAAATTAAAAATGTGATGCAAAATTTTGGCTATTCTACAGAAATCTGGACAGTTGACAGGTATGATGCCAGGGAAAGAATGTGGGAATGCGGGAAATCATCTTCTCCCAGAAAAGTATTTTGTTGATTTTTGACTTACTTGAGTATGGCATTGAAAATTAAGGGTGGTACCTGTACTGTTTTTAAATGGTCTCTTTTGTTATGAGTAATGGACCTGTTGGTGGAGATTTTATTGAGCTTTTGTGAGATCCCAAAGAACACTGCCTTGGTTTTCTTTGTATTGAGGTTAGGATTGTGCTATGTTAGCCATTTACTGAGTCCAGAGAGATTGTGATGTGGTTGCTGCTTCCAGGATGAAAAGGATGGGCCAATCCTGTAGATTACCATGTTAGGGTGTAAATCAAAATAGGAGTTTATCAATAACTAAAAGAAAAAATATGTGCGATGACTTGGTACCTTGCGGAACACAAGTGTTATCAAAGACAGCTGGAGTGGAATTGTCCCCTGTTCATATTTTGTATTATCTGCTGAAGAGGAAGTCTTTGAACCGTAAAATATATTGTAGACTTTTGGTGGTTGTTATGAGTGAGCTTAGCAGGTGTGGGTGATAAACTGTATCAAATGCTTTATTTCAATCAATAGAGATGACTTCAGTTAGAAGGCTATGTTCCCTGTTTAGTAAAAGTTCATTTGTTAGGGTGTAGAAGGTAGTCATAGTGCTTCTCCCTGCCCAGAGTTAATGTTAATGTCGTGAGAGGATCAAATAATGTTGCACGCATTGGACTAGCTGATTGCAGATTAACTTCTTGAGTATTTTCCAAGGTGTGAGGAGAATGTATATGGGTCGAATGTCATTCGCTATGGGGTAGGGAGTGCTGGTAGAAATTTTGGGGAGTTGCTTCACTGCGACTCTTTTCCAGTATGCTGCCATGGTATTCATTATGAGACATAAGTTGGAGATGTGTTACAAATTATGTCTTTGCATCTTTACTAAGGGTAAAAGTCATGAAGCCAACATGGGGCATCTGAGGAAACTTTGCTCAAATGGTTTGATAATGCCTTTAGATGGTTTTGGTTGGAAATGCAAGGAGGTTATATCAGTAGCATTGTCAAATATGGAGCTGATAGGAGGAGTGGGAATTTTTTTTAAGAACTCTCAGGGAGTCATGTACCTAGTGGGTTCATTTACAAAGGAGAACATGGAAAATGTATTATAGCTAATCAGTAGAAGTGCCAAGAAAAAAACAGAATTGATCCAGGTTGTTTCACTGAAGAAATGATTAAGAATTTCAAGAACTAAAGGTAGAAAAGGCAATAGAGCATAATGGAATTTTTCTCATCATTTTTAATCAGCTGAGGAGATTGCTAGTAGTAACACTAACATCTTCAACATGTCATGACAGGGTAAATTTCTGAAAAGGAAGATACAATTCCTATTCAGAAGACTGAATATTTTTTATGCATTTAGTTTTTGTTTGTTGATGTACTTTTGTTAATATAACTGATGACAATATATAAACAATTCTTTACATTTAAAGGTTCACACACAAATTAGTTATAAAGTATTCACAAATGAAGCACTGTGCAATACATTGCATAAAGCATTTAGTTTATTTAAACCTTCATAGTTTCACAATAAGAGTATAAATACATATATGAAATAAATGTATATGCACTTATAAAAGACTATGCTTCCTTTGTAGGTCTCTGGAGGAAATTAGGTCTGTTTCCTGTGTTGCCTACACCCGGGTATAAATGTCTGTTTAGTATTGCTTTATCATATTAGGGAGCTAAAATTCATCTTTGTAAATTCTATTTTTGTATACCAGTACTCAAGTTCCTACTTGTCTGACAAAAACTGTATTTTTCATCAATTCCATGTATACCCTCCTCAAATTTTAAAATTGTGCATGAGTAAACTATTCCTAGGATAAGCTGACATGGAGAGTAATTAATAGCCCACTTTACCAACAACAATAAATGTGCATTGGGAGCAAATTTTACCATCAAAATATGTATACACAAAGTCACACTATTACACTATTTGCAGTAGCAAAATTCACAGTTTTTTAATTTATGTGTTCACAGCATATTACTGATTAATAACTTTAGCTTATTTATTTTTTGCTTGACAATTCCCCCCAAATGTGCATTGGCCAGCTTTGATAGTTACTTGATCAATGCAACTCAAGGCCTGAGCAAAACTAACAGCACCCTCAATTTTTTGTAGAATACAACAGGGGCAAGTAATATATAGTTTTGTCATTTTCATGATGAAATAATTCTTTGCACTGTCAGGGGTCATAACCAGTCATTTCACAATTTTCTGCTAAGTAGGCAAGAGCATGTAAACATTTTTAACAAAATCATTGAACTTCAAATTTATTCATTATTCATAATTCAACTTCTTGTGTAATACATGTTTAAGCAAACAACTGATTCACTTCTTGCTCAGAAGATTACACCTTCATCACCTCTTTTGATCTGAAGGGAGTTATGAAGTTACCATAATATTGAAACTTATAAAATGAAGACTTTAAATCTTGAGCACTATTTTAAATAGTTTAATATGTGCAGCTCACATATTGTGAGATTCAGAGGACTGGTGACACTGTAAACTCCATGTGACATAATTACATGCCTTATTTTAGTCCTTTTCCTCAGCAGCCCATGGAATGAAGGCCTGGATTAAAGGATTGGCTTACAAGGATTTATGTGGGTGGGAAACTATAACATAAATATATCCATAAGAAAAATATCCTAAAGTGATGTACACTAACATGTTTGTTATACAAGAAACCCCTAAGCTGTTTGTCTGTATTTCTGGTATTTCTTTCTCTTTATTACTTTCTCTTTATTTGTTCTAGGTTTCAAGGGCAATAAAATCATCTTTAATTCTTGTTTTACAGACAATGTACAGTTCTTCCTTGGTTTAGCTATTAGAGCTAACATGGCCTGTCTTGAAGATGGGATGCATACTCCATATGAAATGTGTGACCTATGTACCCTCCAAAGCAATATAGTCATCCTAATGTGAAGACACTTAAATGTTTTTCTCTGTGTACTTCAGGCTCCAATGCAAAAGATTCGTTTTCATAACTGGCTTACAATTTCATCATTCATAACAACCACTGAAGATTGGTGCCACATCCCTTTACTTGATCAGTTTATGTGGGGAGATGAAGGTTAGTAAGTCAGCATCATACTGTCACACTCTCTCATACACCCACACACAGGGTCTGTATGAGGAGACGATGTACTGGGTTTGTTGAGCTGGGGTTTCATGTAGACCATCATCTATAGGCTTTAACATGTCAGCATTGCTCCAGTTTTCATCATCCCTCGCTAGTTAATGGATCAGGAATTAATGAAAGGTTTATGTTTGGTTATGCTTCAAGAACAGGAGTTCTACAAAATGCTTTTCAGCATGCACAAACACACACACACACACACACACACACACACACACACACACACACACACACACACACACACACACACACACACACACACACACACACACACACACACACACACACACAAAACTGTACACACTTGTGTGCATGTGCACATACACACACACACACACACACACACACACACACACACACGCGCGCGTGCGCACATGCACAATGAGAACAGTTCAACTTTAAATTTATATTTAATTACATTTTTAACTATTTAGTGTTTGCCAAGTACATGAACTACTCACCAAACACTTTTCACCTACTAAACGTCTCATTACGAAATGCACAGTATCACCTTCCTCTTTCAGTATGACACACTAGTAATAAGGACAGAATCAAACAGTAAACAACTCCCTGAAACAGAACTCAAATAAAATGCAGTATCAGTCAGATGCATAGACTCTGGTCAGTGCCTAGGATCACAGCACAAAAGTAATGCATGCTTCAATTAGGTCTTAAACCCAGACCCATCAGGTAAGCAGCCCAACTGTTTCACCATTGAACTATTGAAAGAACTGAAACTTGGCCAGCATTTTGAAGTATTATCTCTTCCTCATATGTGATTTGCACATAAAGAGATACATTTTATGTGTGTGTTCCTTATTCATTTATACGAGGTTTTGATCATTTAATTTTTATCATATAAGTTAAGTGTTCCACAAACCCTTTTCACCCATGACCTTGGCTTAACACAGAGGATATGGTATATAATGATCTTTTTCTTATGGGTGAAAATGGTTAAGGGGACCAGCATATTTACACACACACACACACACACACACACACACACACACACACACACACACACACACACACACACACACATAAAACACCACACACACACACACACACACACACACACACACACACACACACACACACACACACACACACACCATACCATTCACATAATTCAGACTTACTCTTAATAAATAAATTACATACATAATATAGTTAGCATACTACCAAATGGAGGACTATTTGTAGCCCAATGATTGCTTTCTGATACTGTGCGTATAGTTTCACTGAAAGTCACAAACTAAGATTCAAAAGATCCCCTGAATAGCTGGAGGTTACCTATGCACAGATGCCTGCCCTGTACTCTACTTTATTTTGTGAATCACAAGAACGCATACCTCTCAACAGTACAGATTTTCTCAAAATGTCCAGATTTTTGCCTCATATTTTTGTCCATTTTTCACAGAATTATGGTTTTCTGGCAAATTAGTTGCAATTCATTAAAGTCTGAAGTTAGAAAATAATGACAGCTATTTGAATTTCAGATTTCATACCTTTCCAGAAAATACATGCCAATGCAAAATCTGTTATTCTATCAATTTTCTAAGTTTGTAAGAGCAATATTTAAAATTGTCCCTATTTTTGGGCCTTTGTCCTACTTTTTATGCATGTCTTTGTCCAGATTTCTTGCTCTAAGCGGTTGAGAGGTATGGCGAGAAGTGCTCCAAACTTAGCACTCATGAGGAAAAAATGAGTAGTTTTGAAGCTGCACTATGCTGCATGGTACCTGGTTTTACTGTGATGTCACTCTGGTTGTACAGATAAAAGCTAAGTTTGACATATAACCATGTTTTACATTTGTAGTTTGAATTTAGGGAATATGAATAATGTATTTTAGGAATTAATTTACCTGCACTTAGCAGCTATTATAACAGATGT
Source organism: Protopterus annectens (assembly GCF_019279795.1). Lineage (NCBI taxonomy): Eukaryota > Metazoa > Chordata > Ceratodontiformes > Protopteridae > Protopterus > Protopterus annectens. Next base: position 565,505,754 of record NC_056726.1, on the reverse strand, counting down.
TACATGCTGTCCATGCATGACACACACACACACACACACACACACACACACACACACACACACACACACACACACACACACACACACACACACACACAAAGGCTGGCTTTGTGAATGGTAGCGCCTCTCTACTAAATCAGGTAAAATTCTTCAAAAGGGTTACTGAGGTTGGACATGATGGCCATGCAGTGTGCATTACATATTCTGACCTAGCCAAAGCTTTTGACACAATTCCCTATGCTGGCATCAAAGCCCCGCTACATGTTTTACAAATTGACTCATATGTGTTAAGATGGATAGCAGTGTCTGAATGACAGAATCCACACACTGCAAGTTGCAGATGCTTCATTAAAAAGTATAAGAATGACCAGCAATGCTCCTCAGCCATCAGTGTTGGGACTTGTCCTTTTCGGTCTTTACTTCTCACATCACCAAATGCAGTGTCAATAATTCTGGCTAACAAACTTTACAGATGACTGTAAGCTCAGCGTTGTAGTTAAGCCACCCTCTGAAACCCAATCCCTCCAGAAAGAACACTCCTGAGTAAACCTGTAGTATCCTAAAATGGACTCAGAATTAATGCTAAAAAGTGTAGCATCATCACGTTTGTTAGGCACCCCTCCCCTGATTATACTGGATAGACAGCACATTGCTAGAAAACAAAAATGTAGTCAGGGACCTAGGAACTTGGATGATAATTCTCTCCTTCTCTTTTCTGACCATCCCATGGCAATGGTTATCAGGAAATATTTTTATTTAGCACATCCTAAGTTACCTAAAAGAGTACTCACTCCCTTATACTCAACACTGATTAGACAAATTATTGGGTATCTTTTGGATGCTTCTTACTAAATATTTCATACAATTAGAAAGACCCCAAAGACTTTGCCTAAAAAACACAGGCCTAACGTCCCTGTGCTACTAAGTGACATTGAAAGCTATATCCCTTTATTCAGCATCTTACAGACTTTGAAGGGAGATTTCTGTCACACTTGCCATGTTTTAAGAGAATAGGTGGCCCTGGACCTCCTGTATCTCCATAAGGCCAATAGCTCCTGAAATATTGGCTCTAGGGATCTAAATCTTTACTGACAGATATATAAGACATGGTGGAAGGGCACGCTTATAACTCAGTGCTTCTTTAACCTCTGAAATAAACTTCCTCACACATTAAACAGTGTAGATCACCATTGTCCTTTAAATATATCCGAGGTGACTGGATAGGTTATAGCTCCTGAAATATTGGCTCTAGGGATCTAAATCTTTACTGACAGATATATAAGACATGGTGGAAGGGCACGCTTATAACTCAGTGCTTCTTTAACCTCTGAAATAAACTTCCTCACACATTAAACAGTGTAGATCACCATTGTCCTTTAAATATATCCGAGGTGACTGGATAGGTTTTCACAAATTTACTCCAGGACTGATTGGTACATCCCTCCTCCAGAAAGGAGGGGCAGCTTGAAAGATGGTACAAACAAGGCATAAATGGTCATAAAACTCAGTGGCCTTGGAATATCTATGAGTTTATAAAAAATATTGGCATACAGTGCTAGAATACATGGTAGCCTAATTGGGTCCATGTTGTCTGAGGGTTTACTCAAATTACATAGACCACTTGGGTGGCAATTCTAAATATAAACAGCATGGGATGAGTTGCAAGCAGCCTACTCAATGATTTTTTTTCAGTTCCATTCAACCATTTGTACATGTGTAACAACTACTTTTTGCAGCTTAGTGCACATGTCATGAATCTCACAGCTAAGCAAACATGCATGTTAAAATATATATGTTACAGGGAGACCTAATTAACGTATTATCAAGCCTCAGGCCATTATAACTCTGACTCATTAAGAAGATAATTCTGAAAGTTTAAGATTTTTTGTTCTTTCCCAAAGGTTGTTTGACTAGTTATGATACCCATGGCATATTTTTAAGTTAAAGATTTACACTCATCTCGTACTGTTGTTATTTTCATAATGTTATAATAAATAAAAATACGAGTGCAGTCCACAAACTTGGCAAAAAATAAGGAACCACCGACATGAAATATAAAAGAAAACCACGTTTAATTAGATACGGTAATCTAATTAAACATGGTTTTCTTTTATATTTCATGTCAGTGGTTGCTTATTTTTTGCCAAGTTTGTGGACTGCACTCGTATTTTTATTTATTGTGACTCATGCTTATTTTGTGAGCTGTTACACATTTATTCTCTGTGGCATGGTGTTTTTAGTCTGTGTTGTTCTATTTTCCTAATGTTACCTAAATTTGTTATAAATATTTAATTTTATTTTCCTTCTGTATTCTTGGGATAGTACTTCTACTAAAATAAAATTAAAAATAAATAAATAAATAATAATTAAAAAAGACATATTGCCCCTTCATCAAATATCAACCCCTGAGTGCTGCTGCTCTGTTCCAAATGTATTTCTGTCTGTTATAAGAAACACTGGGCACTTTTTATCTAAACTGTGGATCTCATATACAGTAAAATTATACAGGTGTTCCGGTATCCATCTCCAGTGTACAGATCACTTTAAGTATCCTAACACCATTTTATACTACCATTTATTTTTAATACCACATCAAAGAATGTAGGTGATATAATTGTAACTTGATAGTCCTCTAAACTATCTAGTTTATACTCCAAATACTTTACATTTGAGAAGGTTGTATTCTGAATCATACTGGGGACAAATAACAGAAATAACATTTTTTATAAGTACAAGGAGCAGCCAGAAGTAACAAAGTGCTTATGGGTGCCAATTATTTCTTGATCAGCATGTCTAGAGAAAAGTATTCTTCTGATTTTGAACTGTTGTTTCAAAAGGAGTTTCATACAATGACTGGAATTACATGTTTTTATTTGTAAATTGCAGTGAGGAAACTCTTAAAAAATTATCAGGCTTGAAATAGAAAGTGTTTGAATATTTTCATCAACACAATTCCCAAACATAATATCAAGAAACACTTGGATTTCTAGTGTAGGTGTAAACTGTACTATGGCCATATTTAGTTGGACAAGCTCTCCTACAAAACCCACAAAGACAAGCTCTAGTACTTTTCTTTTAATCCAGTATGAAAAGGAAGCATTTATATATATATGTGTGTGTGTGTGTGTGTGTGTGTGTATGTGTGTGTGTGTGTGTGTGTGTGTGTGTGTGTGTGTGTGTGTGTGTGTGTGTGTGTGAGTGTGTGTGTGTGTGTGTGTGTGTGTGTGTGTGTGTATGTATATGTATATATATATATATATATATATATATATATATATATATATATATATATATATATATATATATATATATATATATATTCTGAGACAATGTTACAATTGCCTCATGTACACGGACAACCATCTCCTCCTCCCATGTAACACTAACACTTGTGAGAGATGCAGCTATTTAGCCAGACTGGAGGCTGAGCTCTCTCAACTCAGGACTGGCAAGACCAGGCAGGAGGAGAAGGCAACTACACACACCACAATACCAGTCTCACATAACTCAACCACACCACTGAATCAAACACATAAACACACTAAGACATACTCGGAGGCTCTGAGTAAAAATTTACCTAAACAGCAGAGGCCTCCAAAGCAGACACCCAAGCAACTGCAAACTCAATACACCACACAAACAACACATAAACAACAAAATCAGTGTGCAAAGCAGTCACTGCCCTTAAGGCCAAATACAACACCAAACATACTTGTCATAGGTGACTCCATAGTCAGACACACTGACGCCCCGCCACCAGACTGAGTAAGGAGAAGGTCACAGTAAGCTGCCTGTCGGGTGCTAGAATCCGCCACATAACACAAGCACTCAGGTCTCTCAACAGCAGGTACAAGTACGACTCAGTCATTGTCCACGCTGGTGTCAATGACCTGAGATGTACCTCCTTGGACTACATGAAAAGAGACATTGAGGAGCTCTCTGATTATGTAGCCCAGGCAGGTATGACCCTGACCTTGAGCAGTATCCTACCTTCACCTAGAATGATGCCACAATACAGTGATAAGATGATCAGCTTTAATAATTGGCTTAAATTCTGGTGTCATTCAAAGGGGATCCAATGTCTGTCTGCCTGGGATGACATGCTGGACAAGCCACACTGCTTCGCAAGGGACTGCTTGCACCTGTCACCCCTAGGCTTCTGGATATTGGCAAAGGCTCTTGCCACCCCCATAGTGCCTTTTTAGGCAAGGCTCAAATTCTAAACCTACCACCCTAGAACACAAAAAGTAAAAACTAAGGGTAATGCTGCTCAATGCCAGAAGTCTCAATCTCAAGATGCATGCACTCGAGGCCCTTCTCAGTATGGAGAACATCGATGTCTGTGCTGTGACAGAAACCTGGTTCAAGGCTCCTGAGAGCACCCCAGCACTAGCAGGTTTCACCTCATATCATGCCCGCCCCAAAATCCGGACAACACCAAGAAAGGGGGGGTGTCCATATTCATAAAGGACACCCACACCTCAAGGTTGGTGGCAACGCACGATGCATCGGAGACCATCCAGGTGCAATTAACCATAGGCAAGACTGCTCTGCAATTTGTAGCATGTTACAGGCCACCCTCTCAAACTCAGGAACCTCACATGGCCTTCCTGAAAACAATGGAGGGATAAATGTATCTCCAAACACTATCATACTAGGTGACTTCAACTACCCTAATATAGACTGGGAACACTACTCAAGCCCAAACACTCTAGCCCAAAGGTTCCTGGAGTTCATAAACTCAAATGCCATGGAACAACTAGTCACCATCCCCACAAGAGGAGAAAACATACTTGATCTCATCATCACGAACATGGGATCACAATGTTCAACACCGAAGTATACCCCTCACTGGTGAGATCAGATCATAAACTAATCTCGCTGGAGGTCCTCATCCGCCTCCACCTGAAACAAAAAGACCACAGTGAAAAACTTCTCAAAAGCCGACTTCACACTTCTAAAAACTAGTGTGGTCTCCTTTAAGGCCCCTGAGCCAGTGGTAAACATTACTCAAACCGCTGAATCACTTACAAATGCCTTCTACCAGCACCTACAGGACTGCATGGATCAGGCAATCCCAAACAAAACTAAGACTCTTTGTACCAAAGGCAAGCGCCCAGTCTGGTGGACCCCAGCCATAAACAAGCTCTACAACAAAAGGAGGAAGCTACTACAAGACAGAGCAAAATCCTTGAAAGGTAAGACACCTTTGATCATTATAAGTAAAAACTAAGAGATCTCATAAAATCAGATCACCATTGTCCTTTAAATATATCCGAGGTGACTGGATAGGTTTTCACAAATTTACTCCAGGACTGATTGGTGCATCCCTCCTCCAGAAAGGAGGGGCAGCTTGAAAGATGGTACAAACAAGGCATAAATGGTCATAAAACTCAGTGGCCTTGGAATATCTATGAGTTTATAAAAAATATTGGCATACAGTGCTAGAATACATGGTAGCCTAATTGGGTCCATGTTGTCTGAGGGTTTACTCAAATTACATAGACCACTTGGGTGGCAATTCTAAATATAAACAGCATGGGATGAGTTGCAAGCAGCCTACTCACTGATTTTTTTTTCAGTTCCATTCAACCATTTGTACATGTGTAACAACTACTTTTTGCAGCTTAGTGCACATGTCATGAATCTCACAGCTAAGTAAACATGCATGTTAAAATATGTATGTTACAGGGAGACCTAATTAACGTATTATCAAGCCTCAGGCCATTAAAACTCTGACTCATTAAGAAGATAATTCTGAAAGTTTAAGATTTTATGTTCTTTCCCAAAGGTTGTTTGACTAGTTATGATACCCATGGCATATTTTTAAGTTAAAGATTTACACTCATCTCGTACTGTTGTTATTTTCCTAATGTTATAATAAATAAAAATACGAGTGCAGTCCACAAACTTGGCAAAAAATAAGGAACCACTGACATGAAATATAAAAGAAAACCATGTTTAATTAGATACGGTAATCTAATTAAACATGGTTTTCTTTTATATTTCATGTCAGTGGTTGCTTATTTTTTGCCAAGTTTGTGGACTGCACTCATATTTTTATTTATTGTGACTCGTGCTTATTTTGTGAGCTGTTACACATTTATTCTCTGTGGCATGGTGTTTTTAGTCTGTGTTGTTCTATTTTCCTAATGTTACCTAAATTTGTTATAAATATTTAATTTTATTTTCCTTCTGTAGTCTTGGGATAGTACTTCTACTAAAATAAAATTAAAAATAAATAAATAAATAATAATTAAAAAAGACATATAGCCCCTTCATCGAATATCAACCCCTGAGTGCTGCTGCTCTGTTCCAAATGTATTTCTGTCTGTTATAAGAAACACTGGGCACTTTTTATCTAAACTGTGGATCTCATATACAGTAAAATTATACAGGTGTTCCGGTATCCATCTCCAGTGTACAGATCACGTTAAGTATCCTGACACCATTTTATACTACCATTTATTTTTAATACCACATCAAAGAATGTAGGTGATATAATTGTAACTTGATAGTCCTCTAAACTATCCAGTTTATACTCCAAATAGTTTACATTTGAGAAGGTTGTATTCTGAATCATACTGGGGACAAATAACAGAAATAACATTTTTTATAAGTACAAGGAACAGCCAGAAGTAACAAAGTGCTTATGGGTGCCAATTATTTCTTGATCAGCATGTCTAGAGAAAAGTATTCTTCTGATTTTGAACTGTTGTTTCAAAAGGAGTTTCATACAATGACTGGAATTACACGTTTTTATTTGTAAATTGCAGTAAGGAAACTCTTAAAAAATTATCAGGCTTGAAATAGAAAGTGTTTGAATATTTTCATCAACACAATTCCCAAACATAATATCAAGAAACACTTGGATTTCTAGTGTAGGTGTAAACTGTACTATGGCCATATTTAGTTGGACAAGCTCTCCTACAAAACCCACAAAGACAAGCTCTAGTACTTTTCTTTTAATCCAGTATGAAAAGGAAGCATTTATATATGTGTGTGTGTGTGTGTGTGTGTGTGTGTGTGTGTGTGTGTGTGTGTGTGTGTATGTATATATATATATATATATATATATATATATATATATATATATATATATATATATATATATATATCTATGGTTCTACCTGACATAAACGAAACCCCAAAACACCGACAATGCAATCAACGAAACCACATAACCGACAGTACAAAAACACGAAACCCCACATGCCCGACAACGAAATAACCGACAGTACACAAACACGAAACCTCATACACTGCACACACCACAATCACAACAATCAACAAACAAAACACATTCCCTGTCCAAAAACACATACACAACACAAGCACACCAAAATCCCTACAAACCCACACTAAACCTCACATACACAACTACCTACAACCCTAACCCAAACCCTAACCCTAAGGTCCGTCACTCAAGACACTTACCTGACCCGCTCCCTAACCCTAACTCACTTATCCCGCCCCTAACCCAAACACAATCACTACCGCACACTTACCTGACCCGCTCCCTAACCCTATCTCACTTATCCCGCCCCTAACCCAAACACAATCACTACCGCACACTTACCTGACCCGCTCCCTAACCCTAACTCACTTAACCCACCCCTATCCCCACAGACCGTCAATATCCACACTTACCTTACTCGACCCTAACGTCGTCACTACCGTGATACTTACACAGCCTTTTCCCATGTCGGCATCCTCGGCGTTGGTGCTTTCATCCGTCGGGTCGGTCTTCTGAACTGTCGATCTTCTGGGGCCCATCGCATCGGTCTTCTGAACTGTCGATCTTCTGGGGCTCGCGATTTCCGTGTCGATGTTCCGGTGTGTCGTCTAACTGAGGTAGAACCATATATATATATATATATATATATATATATATATATACATATATATATATATATATATATATATATATATATATATATATATATATATATATATATATATCCTTCACACAATATACCCAGCATCAGTCCTCAGCACATGTCCAAACCAATGCAATCTTGCCTCTCTAGCTTTCTAATCTTGTCCATCCTCATCACACACAATGCAAATCTTAACATCTTTAACACTGCCACCTCCAGCTATGACTTCTGTCTTTTAATCAGTGCTACTGTCTCCAACCAATATAAGATAGCTGGTCTCACTACCAACTTGCAGACCTTCCCTTTCACTCTTACTGGTACCTACCTGTCACAAATCACTCCTGACACTCTTCTCCACTCACTCCACCCTGCCTGCAGTCTCTCCTTCACCTCTTTTCCACACTCACCTTTGCTCTAAACTGTTGATCCCAAGTACTTAAACTCATCCACCTTTGCCACCTCTACTCCCTGAATTCTCACCATTCATCTATCCTCCCTCTCATTCACACACATATATTCTGACTTAGTCCTGCTGACCTTCATTCCTCTTCTCTCTAGAGCATATCTCCACCTCCCCAGGGTCTCCTCAGCATGTTCCCTACTCTCAGTACAAATCACAATGTCATCCGCAAACATCATAATCTCATCTGTCAACCTGTCCATCACCATTGCAAATAAGAAAGGGCTCAGAGCTGATCCTTGATGTAATCCCACCTCCACCTTGAACACATCCGTCACTCCTACTTCAGACCTCACCACTGTCACACTGCCCTTGTATATATCCTGTACCACTCTTACATACTTCTCTACCACTCCTGACTTCCTCATACAATACAATAACTCCTCTCTAGGCACCCTGTCATATGCTCTCTCTAAGTCCACAAAGACACAATGCAACTCCTTCTGACCTTCTCCATACTTCTCCATTAACACCCACAGAGCAAACATCGCATCTGTAGTGCTTTTTCCTGGTTTGAAACCATACTGCTGCTCACTAATCATCACCTCCTATCTTAACCTGGTTTCCACTACTCTTTCCCATAACGTCTTGCTTTGGCTGATCAATTGTATCCCTCTGTAGTTACTACAGCTCTGTGCATCAACCTTATTCTTAAAAATTGGTACCAATACACTTCTCCAGTCATTGGGCATCCGCTCACTTTCCAAGATGTTGTTAAACAATCTGGTAGAAAACCCAACTGTCATCTCTCCTAAACACCTCCATGCTTCCACAGGTAATGTCATCTGGACCAACAGCCTTTCTTCATCCTCTTCATAGCTGTCCTTCCTGATTACTATCGCAACATTATCCAACCTTCTCTCTCTCACTCCCTTCATTCATCAGCCCCTCAAAATATTCTTTCCATCTACTCAACATACACTCCTCAATTGTGAGTATGTTGCCCTCATTTTCCTTTATCACTCAAACTTGCTGCACATCTTTCCCAGGCCGGTCCCTCTGTCTAGCCCAGGGGTCTGCAACTTTCACTATCAAAAGAGCCATTTTGGCCCTTCTCCCACCAAATAAAATTCATAGGGAGCCACAAAACCTATTTGACCCCTAAAATGAAGATAACACAGTGTATAACGTTTTATATATAGTTATTATCCTTACTATAAAAGAACTAAGTTTATAAAAGCAATATTTAAAATCTGTCCCTATTTTTGTTCCTTTGTTGGGATTGCTCAATCGCTGTCAGTGTGTGTGTGTGTGTGTGTGTGTGTGTGTGTGTGTGTGTGTGTGTGTGTGTGTGTGTGTGTGTGTGTGTGTTTCTGTGTGTTTCTGTCTGTCATATCTCTCAACCTCTTAGAACAAGAAATCTGGACAAAGCCATAAACAGTGGGGCACAAAGGCCCAAAAATAGGGACACTTTTTAAATATTGCTCTTACAAACTTACAAAGTTGATAGAATAGCATGTTTTGCATTAGCATGAATTTTCTAAAGGGTATGAAGTCTGAAACTCAAATGCCTGTCCATTTTTTCTGACTTCAGACCTCAATGATTTGGCAGAAAACCACAATTTTATGAGAAACAGACCAAAAATATGAGGCAAAAATCAGGACATTGTGCGGAAATCTGCACAGCTGAGAGGTAACTGTGTGTGTGTGTGTGTGTGTGTGTGTGTGTGTGTGTGTGTGTGTGTGTGTGTGTGTGTGTGTGTGGAAAATGCTTGTCAACAAAACAATGTTATTCTAGCAAGTTTATAAGTTTATAAGAGCAATATTTAAAGTCCGCCACTCAATCACTCTCAGTGTGTGTGCTGTGTGGTAGAGTGGCCATTATTTTTCAAAGCTACAGGGAGCCACTGCAAAGGGGTGGAAGAGCCACATGTGGCAACAGGCCCGCAGTTTGCAGACCCCTGATCTAGCCAGTCAGTACAGGTCCTTTTCTTACTCCTTAGTGTCCTACCTTTCATACAACTTGTCATATGCCTTATCCTTAGCGTTTGCCACCTCTCTCTTCATGTATACTTTTACTATGAAACTCAGCAATATAAATACAGCAGTTTATGTTTTTCTAAATTGCTGATGGCAACTATGCTGATCATTATAAGAACTATGTCTTTCCACTCATCTTTGTACTGTTTCAATGAGAAGAACTCACAGAAAACTCCATTGCCAGTCCATTGCTGTTTCCATCCTCCTCCTCCTCATCATCATCACCTATTTGTTTTTTCAGCTTGATCACATGATCCAGTAGTTCATCCAATAGAATGTCTGTGCAAGACTGAGGCAAAATACAGACAGAACATAATTCTCTACTTTTTTCTTCCTGGAGCGTGTGTATTTCTGTAAAAAAAGAGAGAAGCATTGTAAACATTGTTTTCTACACAATAAATTACAATAGCAAGATAAAAGGTATGTAGATAAAAATTCAAAGTCAGCAAAACCTTGGGCAAACACGTTCGTTTTCATAGGTTCATAGATTAGTACTAGGCGAACTGTCCTTGTGGACCATTATAAGCCTAGCCAATTACCCCATGTGAGAATCAAACCCTGCACCTTTTGTCTGTAAAGTAAATACCTTAACCATTATGCCAACCTTCTGATTCTCAACATCACTGTACTTCATAATAAAATGAGTAAATTCCTTTATATGTTTAGTATTACATAATTAGATCAGTTCAACAGTTTGTTGAAGAGTAAATGAAACAAATAATCACCAATCCATATGCATACAGTTATTCTACTTGCTTCTCCTTCAGTTCACTGTAAGATTATTAAAAAAGAGAGAAAGAGAAAGCAGACAAAGAGGCAGAAAGCAGTCTAATCTCCTAAGGAATTATTGAATTTCCTTATATGTGTGCATGTTAGCTCATTCTTATTAGCTTGGAAAGCCCCAAACCTTTTAAATTGTAGTTATACTTTCCAAGTGCACTCTAATATCTTGTTAACTTCAGTATTTTAAATTTTTCTGCTTTGAATCATGGATTCCATATTAAATATTTAGTAAAGTTGCAGCCACCTTTTAAATACTACTGTTTCACTATTTTCCCTTGAAAATGTAATATACTATTGCAGTCTAAATTGCATACCAAGCTGTCCCCTCTTTTTTCAAAAACTAAAACGAAGTCCTTAAGTAACCTTCATACATACGTCTGTTATTATTCTCCTATGGTCCAATATTCTTTATTTAACCTTCAGAAACACAATGAGAAGAGTTTCTTCTCCTTCATCTTCAAGATGTTTATATGAATGACATGTACAATGAAGCAAAGTATATAGACAACCTCCCAACCCTTAAAAGTGTTCTCTTTGCAATCTGTATGACGTCCATTTTTTACAGGGTTCAGAAGGGAGCTCACTGAAGTAAGGAAAATATCTGAATTTATTTCTGTTTTTCTTGTGCAGAAAAAGAAAAGTTAATAAATTACCCGATTAACAAATTTTACGGATAAGTAAAATAAAATTCTACTGAAATGATATTTTTAAATTACTCCATAGACGTTTTGGTCTTTTATGTCCTTTTCCCCATTTTAGTCTACCAATGCCTTCTGTACAGGTTCTAAACTTAAAGAATCAATAATCTTAATTTAATTTAATTAATTTTCATTTCATACTATTCATTGTATCACTCACCAATTATTTATTCTTTAATACCATCATCATTTCTTTTGGATATCATGCTCTTGTGAAAGTAATATTTTCACTTAAAACATCCTTCCTTTAAACGTCTTATCTGTATAAGGTCTGCAATAGCCAAAAGAGTAAGGACTTGTGAAATCCCTGCTTAGTAGCTTTAATTACAAATATTCTTGCATCACTATATCTATTCACCATAGCACTAAATTGGAATTTCATATGCAAAAAAAAAAGTTTCTAGACTTTCCCTATACTAAATTTCTTTATCATAACTTAACAATCCAATGTAGTCTGATTTTTTTAAATCTTTACTCACATCAAACATATTTGTCTTTCTCCTTTAAATCTATATAACCATTTCATAATCATAAAAAAATTGCTTTGTCTCTTATTCCCTTTATATTTCTTTCACATTTATTCTATATCTGTTCATTTATGTTTTCCTTAACCTTTACTACAAAATTGTACGTAGCAAGTTAACATTTGAGTTTCAGTTTTCTGCTGATTTGTCTCCCTTTTTCTCATAATTTTGTTATTCCTTCAAATATTCCTTTTAGAATTCCATTATATTTTCACAGAATTCATTCAGCACCTACTCTAATGTTTCCAACTTCCAGTCTTCAAACTTCTGGTTTAAAAAAAAAACAAACAAAAAAAAAACAAAACAAATATAAATATATATATATATATATATATATATATATATATATATATATATATATATAGGTCTACTTTTCTTTGTCAAAATGTCATTATTTAGAAAAATAAAAGTAGAGGACCACTTACTCGAAAGTGCACTTAAAAGTGCACTTTCGCGAATAACAGTTCAGCGAACTACTATGAAACACTGGCGCCGAAGCAAACTACAGTGGGGAAAAGGGAATTTACCCGTTTCCCCACTGTAGTGCGATTTCGGAGTTGGTATATTTAAGTAGCGGGGGGGGGCGCAGGGGCACTTTCCCCCTGCAAAACACTGTTGTTTGTGTATTTTATCGGTTAGTTGAACCGATATTCACGAAAGTGCACTTTCGCGTAAATAATGAAATTTCGACAAAGAAAAGTAGATCCATATATATGTATATATATATATATATATATATATATATATATATATATATATATATATATATATATATCTATATACATATATATATATCTGTATATATATATATATATATATATATATATATATATATATATTTATATATATACATATATATATATATATATATATATATATATATATATATATATATATATATATATATATATAAAGAGCTATACATATATATATATATATATATATATATATATATATATATATATATATATACACACACATACACATACACACATACACATACACACATACATGGGGGTATGGTGGGTGAAGCCCCCCACTTGGGTGGGTTTAATTTCTTTTCATTTACTTTTTTTCCCCTGGTGGTCAAGTGGTTCGTTTCCAAGGGAAAGCAGTTTGGTAGTCCATGGTTTTGGTTGAATGGCTTTCACTGAAGTGAAGTCGGTAATTTCTGATTCAAAGAAGTGTAAATTCAGTGAGTAAAAGTAGACACGTGTGTGTGTGTGTGTGTGTGTGTGTGTGTATATATATATACACACACACACACACACACACACACACACACACACACACACACACACACATAAAAACACAAAGATATACACACATGTTATATATGAATATACAAATATACATCCATATAATATATATATGTGTGTATAGTTTATATATATATATATATATATATATATATATATATATATATATATATATTTATATATATATATATATATATATATATATATATATAAATATATATATATATATATATATATATACACACACACACACACACACACACACACACACACACACACACACACACACACACACACACACACACACACACACACACATAGATCTTAAAATAACATTCTGCATCCTTTGTTTATTCTTCAGATCTTGTTTTAATATCTTTGTGTATGTGTGTGTGTGTGTGTGTGTGTATATATATATATATATATATAGATATATATAAAGAGAAAGAATGCTAATAAGTGGGAAAGTGTTAAAATAAAATGTTATCTTTCAAAACAATACACTGAAGGGTGCAATCCTGTGGAAGAGATGCAGGTTTTAAATTGTCTTAAATAATTAAAAGATCAGAAATAAGAAAAATAAATAAATCTTCCAGGGTTTGAAAGGCAATATAGCTTATTACAGAAGGACACTAACAGACAGATCACTCAATATATTGATAAGGAGAAGTTCAGACTGGCCACTGACCTTAAAGAAATTAAGACAACCTTTAAAATTCATCAGGAAAGGTAAGAAAGCACAAAGTGGGCCTACAGTACTTGTTGATAATCGAAAAGATTCAATTATTTTATTAGACAAACTGTCAGTTTGAAAATTGTTTAGTAAAATATTTAGCGGTGGATATGAACATAATGCAGCCACAGGTATTAAGTACTTGGAAATGACTGGTGCTACTGATGCAATTTATGCTGCAACTTATTCTGATACCATATGTGTTAGGAAAGCAGCCAGGTTGGATGGTCTTCTATCATAAACTTAAACTACATTAAAAGCTTGCTTATCATATCTCTTGCAGTCTTAGTTAGAAAAATTATTTTGAAGTTCATGAATTATCAGACAAATGGCACAGAACTTATGAAATCTCTGTATAAAAAGAAGAGAGGCAGATGTGATGTAAGTAGCTATAGACTAATAAGTCTCCTCCTCAACGTGTGTAAAAATAATGAAGAAACCAGTGATGAACACTTTGTTGGATGAATTACAATCAGCAACTATACTTGCCATCAAAGAACACAAAAAAAGTCAAGAAATCAATCCTACTCAGACCTCATGCCTGTTACAACCCCATTTTTCCCCTTTCTAACCTGGCCTTATATATCCTTTATTAGTGAATGCACGACTGACTGCGCAACTGGTCAGATCTTAGACTATGTCATTCAATGACAACCTAACATGCCATTGTAAATTCTACTTGATAACCTTAACCCCTTGTCTACTGACCTGTATTTTGGCCCTTTATGCACAGCTGACTTTTCTAAATGATAAGATTTTCAATAACTGAATTGTGGGACTTTCTATTGTTAACCAATGAATGTAATATATTAGGCAAACCAACCTTACTGTGCTCAAACTCAATATCAGAATATAGCTTTTTAGAAAATCGTTATTATTAACTACTGTAAATTCAGCTGTAGAAAAGGCATTAAACTCAGAACATAAATTCACCTTCTATACAAGGTATACTCCTTGGCTCTCTTCTATCTTTCTCACTTATAATATCCATCTCATCCCTGGCCCCATCCAAAATATTATTATAGATTGCAAGCATATGTAATAAAAGTTTATAGACAGTTTACTTCATAATGAAATGAAGATAAGCTATAGCCATTTTGCTTCATTCACTGTCAGCCTCCCTTTTCCCTCTTATATGTGGGATCATTTCTTGCCATCTTTCTTGAATCGTGACCTCGTCTTACCACCACCAACAGTCATGCTTGACAATTGCAGGTCTTCTCTTGTGCAATCCATTCATCTCTTAACTGGATGTCTATGTCTCCTCTGGGAAGACAACTACCCCTGCACTTTGGGAAGACGACTACCACTGCAAATTACAGAATTGATAATATGCCCCTAAGAGTAGACCCAGCAGTAAGGGACTTGGAAACTCAGATTGACAGTAACCTAGACTTTGATCACCATTTATCCATGGCAGTGAGAAAATCTTTCCATGTGATGCAACTTAAAAGTAAAAATATGCCATGCAGATCTAAGGAGATTATAGTCCCAAAACCTATAGAGAAGGAAATAAGTGTGTTAGCCTGTGTATTATCACCTTTAAATAAATAAAAATATCATCTAAAAACCGTGTGTAAAAAATTGCATGTTTACTTAAACTTAGAAGTCTGGTACGGTAAATACTGATTGTTGGGATTATATTACAAATATAAGTATTAGTTATATTATTAGTGTACTACTTTAATTTAATATAATATAGTATTTTTATTATTATGATGTATGTACAACTTATTTTTAATATAATACGGATAGCTAGGTTTGTCTAGCATAGTTTAGCGTAATGTCTTTTTAAATATGTGGTAGGAAAGAGGTGTGTCTAATTAAGCAATTGTTTCCAATCATTTAAATAACACTGTTTTTCACTGTATACTTTTTTATGAAGAAGTTGCTTTATTTTAGCAATGAAAAGCGCTTCAATAAACCATTCTTCATTTTATTTGTGGGTCTGCTGTTCTCGTTTACTGCTGACTTGTGGTTTTCTTTGGTTTATTCGTATTTCCCTAGTTTTATTTGGAGATTATAGTCACACTATACTCAGCCCTCATTAGGCCAATAATTAAGTACGTTGTACCCTTCAGCATGTACCTAATCAGGCATTTGCAGCAACTGGGGCAGTCACAGATTTTCCTCACTAAAAGAATACAGGGTGTAAATATGCCCTATGCAGACCACCTCAAAGCCCTGCCCCTGTACTCAGTCTCCTACAAACTACCAAGGGGTGATCTGTGCTTAACCTACAAGGCATTCTCCATTCTAGCCCTGGTGGATCAGCTAGACATTCACAAAAGAAACAACACTACCTCAACTGTGACATAAGCAAAACATGTTAGAAGGATAGGTATGTGCCACTGAGATTACCTCTTCTATGGAACAAACTCCCTATTCATGTGAAACAGAGCTTTTCTAAGCCTATACAAATGCAATTTGGACCAATGGATGGGAAATTGCAAATTCACTGCTGGCTTATCACCTGTGACCCTAATGGACAAACATAGCTCTCAACCTCTTATCACAAAAAATCTGAACAAAGCCAAAAATAATGGAGGGACATAGCTCTATAAACTCAGAAAATTGTCAGAATAGAAGGATATTAAGTCTGAAACTCAAATGCCTGCCATTATTTAGTAAATTCAGTCCTTACTGATTTTGCACAAAAATCCAGAAATCCACAAATTTTATGAGGAACAGACCAAAAATATGAAACAAAAATCTGGACATTCTGCGAAAATCTAGACAGTTGAGAGGTATGTGGACAGGGGCAATCTGTAGATGCTCTAAGTCACAGGTATATACCAAACTCATTCCAGCCTGTGGACATTGTTAATTAAAAAATTGTGGGCATGAATGGCTATGCTGAGAACGGCTCTAGGGCGGTCAGCCTAGTAACCTCCTATGATCTTATGATCGTGTTGCCTTATGTTTGATGTAAACTTCTATACCAAATTTTCTTCAACTTTCCTGCATATGTGACCAAACCATCACAAGATGCTCTCTCCTAATATCCTTGCTTTTTAATCTAGGGGTTAATTATTTTTTTCTTTTTTTACCATTATAAATTTTATTTTTTTCTAATTAATTATTCTTTTAATTACAGAGGACAATTTACAATGAAGGCAGTCTGCTTCACTGTCAGTAGCATGAGGAAAAGACCTTATATATCCACAGCAAGTCTATCCTTTACTAACCTGATGTTCCAATCATCTCTGAAACTTTTTCAAGACGTAATGTCAAGGGCTAGAGATACCTCCACTAGATGCAACATGTTTAGAGCCAATATGAAGCCTAAAGTTGCTTGTTGGCCTGCCATTTTTTGAACAACCTCCCTTTATTTCTGTCAGTAATGAGAGCTATAATGAGGCCTGGAAGGCATCTTTAGATTTATTAGTCCCTAGCCATATATATATTTGTCCATGCTACGACTTTAAGATCCATGAACATAAGAGGGGTTGGTAAGGCCAGAACATCAATTACATCAGGTCTGCTCATGGACAGGCTGTTAATAAATGAGCATTACTCTGTTCATCAGGGAAATATGTCCTGGAAAAATTAATTGTACTGGTCTCTGAACATTTCTTCTGCAGCAAATGGACTGGTTGCTTTTTTCATGGTAGTGCTGAAACTTTGCATTCTGACCTGCCTCACAAGCAGGAAGTCTTTTTGGGTAGAACTGATGATGTATACGTATATTTGTATGTCTGCAGCAGCTTAAATATATGACTGTAGCCATTTGTTCCTTCACTTTCATCACAGTCTAACAATAACCTGATACACAGAAGTTTTTTTTTTTTCAGTTGGGAAGCACATACTATTCTTTGGTTTGATTTATGTATCGTCACAATAATTTGTCTTTGCAGTTTATTAATAACTATTATTTTGTCAGTTTTGAATAATACACATTGGACACAGTTTATTTATTCCATGGAAGATAAAAATAAAAAAATGCACACACACCTAGACTAAATTTCTTTACATAGTCATGAGTTTTATTTGGGCCACTACTACAGGCATGACTTTTCTTCAGCTCATCACTGGATAAAAAGTTTGAAAGAAAAAGCTCTAAAATGTTCTTCAGAGCACTTAGTAAGCAGTGACATTTGGGTATATAGGAGGCTTCAGACATTCAACTTAAGTAAATGACGTCCTCCACAATTACTACAGTGCAGTCTTGAGATAGTTAAGGTGTGTTGAAATGTGAAAAATTGAAGACCAAGCTTGAAATTTTTTCAGTTATGAATTTTGCTAAGACCATCAGTGAATTACAAGGTTGGAAATAAGCTCTGAAATGCACCTTTTAGCATATGGAATCTCATGGATTCAGTGGCTAAGGACCACTGACTTGATTTGATTATTTATCCTGCAGTTCTTGCAGTGCAGTCTTGTCCTGTTAAGGTGTGTTGCAGAAATTGAGAAAAAAGCCAGAGTAAGACCCAGTGTCAGAAAATAAGACAAAAATAATCTGGACAGTGTAGGGGGGCAGCATGGGGGATCTGTGGAGCACTGCTCTTGTGCAGAGTGATGGCAGAGAGTTGAGGAGCAGCATGATATCCTATGCCTTGGACTTCATTTTACCTAACGCCACTCCTGCTTGTTTATCAGTTGAAATTACTGCTGTCCTCAGATTCCTCTATTTCTTTGCTGTAGCCATAGCCACAGCACCCCATGAACCAGAGTATTAACTACAGCTGTTCATAGGTTCATGGGTTCATAGGTAGGTACTAGGCTATCGGCCCTAGGGCCTATACAGGACTAGCCGAAAAGGTACCCTGGCTTTCCCCACCCAAGAAAATTATTTTCCTGTGCCCCTATTGAGCAGAGCGACAGAAGTGATCCCCGGGGTGAATTTCCTATTTCCCATCCAATCATCAAGATTTTTCTTGAAGAGTGCTAATGAGGAGCTTTGTTTTATATAGATAGGTAGTTTGTTCCAGAGTATGAGAAGTCTCTCGGACAGGAATCTATCCCTCCTGCATGTTCTGTTTATTGTGGTGACAAGGTTTAGGTCCCTAGAGCGTGTAGCTTGGAGGGATTGGGATTTCTTTAAGTGTAGCATGTCCAACAGTTTTGGGTTTGACATAGCTTTGTATGTTAGGCAGAGATCACCTCTGAGTAGGCGATATGTGACAGAGTAAAGGTGGAGTTTTATGAGATGGTCTACTTAGGGCATCTGTTTGAGGCCAGTAATCCTCTTCGTGAGGTAATTCTGTGGCTTTTCCAGTTGTTGTAGAGGCCTTTTGAGGTACATACCAAAAAAGACGTTGTACTCTACAATGGGTCTAATGAGTGATGAGTAGGGGGGAACAATGACCTCTTTTTTCCTGGATGAGAAGCCCTTTGTGATGAGGTGTGCCATGTAGAAGGATTTCCTGACTAATGTGGCGATGTGATTATCAAAGGAGAGACTACTGTCCACTTGTGTCCCAAGGTCTCTTATCACACTTTTGGTGTTAAGTAGACTACTACCTATGTGGCAGCTCATGGGTACAGAGTTTTTACTAAAGAGGATGACAATGCACTTTTTGGCATTGAGCTTGAGGCATCTGTCTCACTGAGGCCCTTTTGTAGGATGTCCACATCATTAAGAGTTTCAATTATGGCTCCTAGTTTGCAGTCATCTGCAAACTTCTTTAGCCAAAGACCCTCTGTGTTAGCCTGTACTTCAGAAATGTAGATACCAAACAGGCGAGGACCCAGGACTGAACCCTGTGGTACTCCACTTGTCACTGGTCTGAAGTCAGATTTGGAGTCTGCTACTTTCACAGTGTGGGTTCTGTCAGTGAGCCATTTAGCAACCCATCTTGTGACATAGGGATTTATACCTAGTTTAGTGAGTTTATCAATAATTCCAGAGTAGGGGATGGTGTCAAAAGCCTTGGCGAGATCTAGATAGGTTGTGTGAACCACCTTACCCTCGTCTATGGCTTTGGTGACTGCTTCAAAAAAGTCAATCAGGTTTAGGAGACATGATCTGCCTTTTATAAACCTGAACTGGGTGAGGTCCAGAGTTTGGAGATTACCACTGTCTTTGTTTATAAGTTCCATGATGATACGTTCCATGGCCTTGCAGACCAGGCTCATTAGGCTAACGGGGCAGTAGTTCCCGGAGTCCTTGGTGGCTCCTCCTTTGTGGAGTGGGATAATCATCACTGTGCACCATTCAGTGGGCACAAAGCCTGAGGTGAGGCTATGATTGAACATGGTGCTTAGGTGGGGTGCCAGTTCATTCTGTAGTTCATGTAGAACGCAGCCTGGGATGTTGTCAGGTCCCATGGATGCTGTGTTCTTGGCTTTGGAGGGTGTGTTTTTTACCTGTGCAGCCGTGATTACAGGAACTTTGCATTCTTCTGGTATAGAGATGGGCCCTTTAGGGGGTGGGGGTGGGGGGTAAAGTTAGCATTGAACCTATCTGCTAGGATGTTGGCAATATCAGTTGGTTCTGTATATTTAGTGCCATTGTGCTGTAACTCGGAGCAGATCTGAGTGTTGCCATTGAGATTCTTGACATAGCTATAGAATGCTTTGTGGTTGTCTTTAGAATCAGTTGCAATTTTGTTTTCATAACTAGCTTTGGAGGATTTTATGAGGGATCTCAGCTTCCTACTGAGGCTGACCAGGGAGTTCTTCCAGTCATAGGATTTTACTCATTTTTGAAACAGTTTCTTTCTTCTGTTGTATAATTTGTTTATAGCAGGGGACCACCAGATTGCCTTCCTTTTTTTGGAGGATAGCATCTTGGTTCTGTTAGGGATAGCACGAATCATGCACTCGTGTAAGTGCTTATAAAGTGCATTTGTGTAGGATTCAGCAGTCGTACCTCTATTGTCCATCTGCATGGGTGTCGAGAAGTTTGCCACTTCTGTCTTAAGAAGCGTGAAGTTGGCTTTGGAGAAATATTTTACGGTGGTTTCCCTAATGGGGGGGTGGGGGTGGGATGTGGATGTCTAGGCTGATTAACTTGTGGTCGGATCTGAGCAATGAGGAATTCACCGGTCGTCCATGTTGGTAATGACCAGTTCTAGGATACTGCTGCCCCTGGTGGGGGTGTGGATAAGTTGATCCAAGGCATTGGAATTTATGAATTCCCGAAACATTGAGCAAAAGAGTTGGTACATGAGTAGTTTTCCCAGTTAATGGTGGTGTAGTTGAAATCACTCATTATTAGGGTGTTGGGTTGTACCCTAATATTTTCCAGTGCATCAAGAAATGAGGAGTGGGCATCCTGGGGCATGGTGTGGTATCTGTAACAAGTTACAATTTGGATTGTGGTCTTGCCCAGAGTTAGTTGCACTTGGATAATCTTGGATGCATTATGCTGAGCAACTAGCATGGAGGTGCGGATATCCTTAATGAATATGGACACGCCTTCACCTTGAGTGTTTCGGTCTAGGTTAGGTGGCTGAAAGGTGTGGTATGCATTATAGCCTGGTAATGCAGGGGTGCTCTCTGGAGCCTTGAAGCAGGCCTCTGTCACTGCACAGATGTCGATGTTCTCCATTGTAAGGAGTGCCTCAAGTGAATGCGTTTTGAGGTTTAGACTTCTAGCATTGAGTAGCATTACCTTCAGATTTTGCTTGCTTGTACCTGTTATGGTGGTGAATTTGTCATTTGAACCTTGCCTAAAAAAGGCACTATAGGGGTGGCAAGAGCCATAGCCAGTATCCAGAATCCCAAGGGCAACAGGTGCAGGTCATCTCTAGCAAAGCATCGTGGTCTGTCGATCATGTCATCCCAGGCAGATAGATACTGTATCCCCTTAGAATGACACCAGAAGCTTAGCCAATTGTTGAAGCCAATCATTTTGTTGCACCTCTTAACTGTTCAGATTTTGGAGGAAAACTCTTAAACCTTTGCAAAACCCCTGTTAAAATTTAAAATCATTTTAAAAAATTCTAAGAAGAACCAAAACTTGGGGTCTTCCCTAATTATTTTTTGCTTCGTCCATGAGTCTAGATGTAAAAGTTGACAGCTATGATTGCTATAAACAGCCTTCCTTTCCATTTCCTGTAGCCACAGCCTACCTTGCTTTATGTACCTGCTTATCAGCTACATTTAATGTTATACATAGCCTCCTCCCCCAATTACATGATGCAGTCATACCGCAACAGCAGTGTGGCACAAAATGGTACTGATGCCTTATATCATGCTAAGAATAATCATTGTGTGGCACTATTCCTGCCATGCCAGATCAATGACAGTTTAATCGTGATCAAATAAAAGGACCAAAAAAACACTTCTTGACAGCATTGTAACTGGAAAAAACATTAAAAAAACAAATCACACTACAGGAAGCAAGTGTTTAAACATACTGCTTTTATTTACCTGTATTGAGTAGAACTTCAATCAATAAAGAGGAACAAAAGCACAATATTGAGTTTTTTATTATTTATTGATCAAACAGCAGCAGAGGTTAAGTCACTTTTAGCAATCAATTGCTTTGCACAAATGTACACTAATCCTACAATGGCAGATTAATGACTTCTAAAACTGAGTTAGCAACAAAAGTGTAAGTTAAGGGCATATATACATATATTCCCCATCAAACAGTTATAGCCAAATTATTGACATCATGGCCATAGTACAGAGTAAACCATCACACTAGCAAACATCAGGTTAAGTCATTTTCATCCTCATACAGCTCCCCATCCCAGAAATTGTTGACTGTTTACCTCTCAGATATCTGATTATAATAAAAACAATGGCCTCAGCATGTTGAGTTCTGTGCTTCTCACAAAAAAGGTACCAACTACATGGAACTCAGACCTTAGCACAAGAATCAGGAGCATAGCCAAGAAAAAAGGGGGGAGGGGATTAGGTCAGAGCATAATATTTATGGTGTATAACGTTGCTGGAATAACAGGTTTTGAATAAGCATTTTCTGAAAGAAATGAAAGCCTGAAACTCAAATGTCGATCATTATTTTTGTCATTGCAGTCCTTAACACTTTACCAGAAAACTATGAGACAAACACAAAAGAAAAAAAAAAATGTAAAATCAGAAACACGTGAGCTGATAGCTTTTAAGAGATCTCACAGTAGTACTTCAGAACCGATATTCATTACGTGTAGTTCCCTGCCAGGATTAAAAAAAAAACAAAACAAACAAACAAGTAAACAATAAAACTCTTATCGACTGTGAACTAGTCTTCAGTGTGAAGCTGCATAATCCTGACTGTAACACTGTTGTCCTGACTGAAAGGCATTTTGCCTCCTTTTAAGACAGTTGTCATGCCAGGGGTGTGGGGGGCTAATAGCAAGTGTGTTCTCTTGCGTTTTCTCTCATATGAGCGTTTGACATTCTTACCATTTGATATGGTAATATAGACCCGCCAGGTCAGTATTTACTCTTTAGTTTTCACAGGCTCCACATTTTGACATCCCTAATCTTTGGATGGCTGCTTTTCAGTTCTGGTTGATGATCTGGTCATCCTCTACTCAGCAATAGCAGTGGGTGAGAGCAAGTAGGACAACAGTGTTCCAAACACATGGAAATATACTGACATCACACATGTACAATGCCAGCCTTGGCAAACATGGAAGAATTAATGAATGAGCGCCTCTTAAAAAATGGACTGCATGGCCTGAAAACAGGTGACCCAAATAAGGAACCCAAATTCTGGAAAATCCAGGAAAAAACAGAGACAAGTGGCAACCCTACCATCTTTGCACTTCATGATGAAGAGTTCAGTATTTTAATGGATGTTGAGATGCTAGACCAAAATTTAATTTCAGTGGAGAGGAGTAAATATTTAAAACATATATGTCAGTCCGTTTGGTATGCCTGAAGAATAAACTGCCTTCCTATAAATGACAAGCTGCTTCACTGTCAACTTTAAAAGGATGTTGAATATAAAGGATACATAGTATACTTATTAACCCTAAAATCTGCATTCCAGGTAGCCTTTTTGCCCAGACACACCCCTGGATTTACCAGTCTTCCATGCAGGACTAATCTAGTCTAGTCCTGCATGGAGGCGGCAGTTGAAGTGGAGGATGGCAGTGCACCATGCATATTAACGAAGGCATGCTGCCTTAACTCCTAATGATATACAGAGCATGGACAAGTGCAGGGGGTGTGTCTGAAAGCAGAGCTCTCAGAATAAACACGCCCCTGCAAAGTAGAACAGAAGAATGTGTAAATAAATGAGTGAGACCACTTATAGGTGTCCGCATATCCCTACCAACAGTCCCCATGTGTACAACAGCAACAGTACAGAAAAATAAAATGAAGAAACCCTTATATATTTTTTTTAAATCCCTCAGTACAGCTAACCGTAGGTGCGCGGGTATGCCCATCACTTAGCTACGGTTAAAGCAGCTGAAAAGGCTGAAGAGGATAACAAGGAATATATATGCAAATGAAGCAGCACAGCAATAGTAGTGGTTAGAGCATCCGCCTATCAAACAGGCATTCCCGGTTCAAGTCCCACTGTAGCACATATAATTTTCCATGTGAAATCTGTATATGAACATATTTTTACATCTTTTCGTTGTATAACCTACATAATAACGTTTAAATGTGAACTGGAGTACTGCATGAAATGCACATGTGAAGTGTCAGTGTCATAATGAATAAGGCATTAGTAAGCAGGTTTAAGCACAAATAAGCAGTAATAAGCATATATAAGCACTAGTATGCGTGTTTAAGTGTGTGTGCATGGAGGTAAGCATTGCCTACACAGATTAAACAAAGTAGAAGCCAACTGAGTGTAAGAAACCGTAACCAGAGGTTAGCAGTGCTTACCATTGTGCAAACCCGCTCACAACTGCTTTAAAGTGCCTTAATCACTCTGTACCCAACGGCACCTGTACAAAATATACAGCCTCTGCAAGGCTCGAACCCAGGACCCTCTACACTACAGTCACAGTAGTTAACCACTAAACCACCATAGGAAAATCAAACTGAACATGTGAAATGTAATTATGTACAGAGTGATGTTGTATAACCTGCCACAGAACAAAAATATGTGAATTGGAATACTGCAGTAATGCCAGATGTGAGGTGTTAGTGCAATAAAGTGCTGAAGTTCCCAGGACCCCATACAGCGTACGTACACATGAATCAAGGATACAAGACACATATATACCATCTGATGAAGAAGACATCATTGCCAAAAGGCAATTATCATGAAAATTTAATATTAAGCACCGCTAAGCGTTGCACAGCACTGCTTCCCAGATTACTGGCAGGATACTACCACTAGGCGAAACAGTGTCAGCCTGCTAAGTCTAATCTTAAACAAATGCATGTTCGTCCCTAGTGGGGCAACCCCAAAAATTCTGCCAAAAAGAATCCTCAGATTAACATACCATGCCTCACGGGTAAGCGAAGAAGGATATGTATGTTTGTGGAATGCATGTGTGGGAAGACTGAAGAACCATAGGGTGAGACAATTTACATGATGGGTCCCGAGAAGTGGAGAGTGGGCAATGTGTAGTGAGATTCGAATGGAACCTGTAGGAAGGATGATTGATGTGGAGGATGAAGGGGGTGTAGGGAATAATGGGTAAGACATGATGGGCCGAGCCGTGCCGGGGTTGGATGGACCCATTCGAATGGCACCACCCCGTGGATGTAAGCAAGAAAGGAGGGGGGGAACAGGAAGGGAACTTAGACATACCATTTCCCATGGCAAAGCATGTTATGAATAATATGTATGTTGCATAACCCATGGAATAACATATAAATATATATATATATATATATATATATATATATATATATATATATATATATATATATATATATATATATATATATATATATATATATATATATATATATATATATATATATATATATATATATATATATATATATATATATATATATATATATATATATATATATATATATATATATACATATATATATATATATATATATATATATGAACTGGAGTACTGCAGGAAATGCACATGTGAGGTGTCAGTATCATTATGCATAAAGCAGTAGTTAGGTTAAACAGACATACCATTTCCCATGGCAAAGCATGTTATGAATAATATGTATGTTGCATAACCCATGGAATAACATATAAATATATATATATATATATATATATATATATATATATATATATATATATATAACAAAAGAATATATATATATATATATATATATATATATATATATATATATATATATATCTATATATATATATATATATTTATATATATATATATATATATATATATATATATATATATCTATATATATCTATATATATATATATATATATATATATATATATATCTATATATATATGAACTGGAGTACTGCAGGAAATGCACATGTGAGGTGTCAGTATCATTATGCATAAAGCAGTAGTTAGGTTAAACAGCAATAAGCAGTAGTAAGCATATGTCAGTACTATTAAGCGAGTTTAAGGCCATATGCATGGGTTTGCGCAGAGGTAAGCACTGCTAATTTCTCGTTACAGTGTCCTACACTCAGTAAGCTCCTAAATTACTTAACCTGTGTAGGCAGTGCTTACCCCAGTACAAACCTACTTACAACTGCTCAAAAGTACCTTAATCACACTGTATCCAACGGCCCTTGTTCTGCCTAGCAACAAAATATGCAGCCTCTGCTAAGATCACACCCTAGCCAAAGTGATTTACCACTAAGCCATCTCAGATATACATATCCTTGATGTATTCACAAACATATCATCCAGCCGAGTCATTCAACAGTACAGAGAATGTATTACAACATGTAGATGTATGTGTGTGAGTAAATATATTAATGTCTAAAAGGTTACAACATATTGATATATGTATATATATATATATATATATATATATATATATATATATATATATATATATATCTGTATGAACATATAAACATGCAAATGCCTACATCTGTGGATATATATGTCCACATCTACATGTCTAAATATATACGGCAGGTTAGCTATATATATGTCAGCAGATATATATATATATATATATATATATATATATATATATATGTAACTACACATACACACACACACACACACACACACACACACACACACACACACACACAGATTTGTACAGTAATATACATATGTAGTACGTGCACACAATATGGAGCAGCCAGCATTCCTACAGTCACCACCTTACCAATTGGAAACTGTATGAGCCACCCATACAAATGACATTCATAGCCTGCAACATATACCAACAGAGATATCAAAAGGGATAACACCACACACAGGTGTGCATAAATTAATGTGAAAGCTTTATTTGTGTACTATGACAGTTGTATATGCCATATCATGTAGCTGTTTAGACACTGACATCCATATGAACAGTGTAATGCAACTGTGAAACAGTTATACTAAGACAGTAGGCTGGAAAGGTTGACATATGTTGCTGTCCAGGCCAAGGCCTTCAAGTAGTACATTAGTAATGACAGACTGGGCCACAGCATACCAGACAATCAACAGTACGTAATGCGGATGTATAGGTCAGCAGCCTTTATTTACACTCTGTACACAATCCCTAGGGGATACAGACCCCAAATGACAGCATGGGATGTATCTGTTACATAACAAGGCATACCTGACACCATCACATTCACACTGACAAACAGAACATCCCGTATGGCAGGAGGCAGTAGGCCTGCATTCACCCAAGGTGGATTGTATGGTAAAGAACATCCAGATATCTTAAGGCAGCTTATCCCAGATGCCCACACATGTTGTAACAGCCTAGGTTAGTCATGGTGAAACCCCCCTACACTCACTAATACTGGGCCATATACCACTGTTACATACACTGGCCTCTGGAGTGCATTAGAGCGCGCATGTATTGTGTAAGTGAAACCCACACATATGTGGCCCCAACCCCCCCAGTGTGTGGGGGGGACACAACAGCAGTGGAGTGATGGCAGGAATGACAGCATGACATACACACAGCCCACTACATAACAACCCCTGACAGCATGTCATATGTGCAAAGCCTGGTATGTAGGTGGAGGACAGAGGCTGGAACACAGGCACGCATGTGTAAAACTGTTGCCATACAGTAAGCAAGATATGTATATGTGTATATATCTATATGGACATATGTATACGTATTTATACATATATATTCACCATATATCCTGCACATGGAGTGGAGCCCTACCTCAGCCCCAATAGTCTCAACCTCTCAGTGCAAGAGGATGTCACGTATGTAGTGCAGGTATATTTGTAGACTATTGCTACTGTAATAGGCATTGTCTTCACAGAAATGGTGTGTGTGTGTGGGAGGCCACATCTGCTGTCAACATGTGCGCCATTGGCTACTTACAGACATCCTAAGATCAGCATAGTACAGTACCACTGCTAGCACAGTAATGCCCCTGTGGACTGCAGCTGTGATATGGCCAATATATGTGGACAGTCTGACACACTCGGGTCAGTCCAGGGGTATACACAGAACCCCTTCATGCAAGACATGTGGACCAGGCTTGTCAATGTGGATGTTAACAGCCATGTAGATGGGTATAACATGTACATACTGGTATACATTTGCCCCCATAGGTTATGCATTCATACACCCCTGTCTGTCCTGACACATAATAACTGCTGGTACAGAGGTGCCATGGCCACATACTATCCACTAGTTAGTGACATACATCTGAACAGCATCCCACTGCTTTGTCTGACATACATGACTGTTATGGTGGCTATGCAGCAGTACATCTGACAAGTATCTGGACATTGTAAATATTGGAAGAGCATTGCACCACAAGTATTAGTATTTCATCTGAGTATTCAAACTTACTAAACAACCAAAATGACGAAAAATCAGCTTCAAAGCAACAGCTTCAGTAACAGGCTTTTGCCATATTAAATCCACAATATATGAAATATAGAGCTTTGCTGTTGTAAAAATCAAGTGGCATTATAGTTCTACAGCTTTAAAACATGTAGATTTCATAAAAACAGAAAAAACAAAAAAAAGTGAAGAACCCTTTTGATGTAAACAACAGACAAGCTGGGTTCAGTGTTTAAAAGTTGGTATCATCCAATGAAACAACCTACAATGAAATGACAAATGTTAACCAATCAAGTTAGTCCATTGGTACACACCTCCATACCATTCCGACGAACATGAAATTAAAACTCTTTATTTAGAACTGTTTGTTTAAAACATAACATAACAGTTTGATGTTTCTAAGACAGACTCAGACATATTTTCAGAAGGGATAGTAGTAAACTCTTTTCAGTGGGTTCTAATTAAAAGTGAGCTCTACATAAAAGCCAAGATTTGAGAGAAAAAATGAAAATAAATAGAAATGGTCATTTAGGGCGCTTCTTTTTATTTAATTTCAGTAATTTCTGTGGGACTTCAGAGCCTAAGTCAATATACCTAAGGTTTCTGGCATTGAAAGCAAGTCATGAGTAAGCATAACTTATTGCTCGTCTGTTTTTAAGAAAAGGTTTTAAGAGAACACAGCCATTAAGGCCAGGGGGGTTATCTGCCCTCAGCCGCATTATCCATTTGGCTTCCTCTCTCTCAGTCAGATTGGTCAGGTCTCCTTCTCTGGAAGTAAAATGTATCTTTGAAATGACCATGAAAACAAAGCTATGTCCCTCATGCTCACGTAGATGAAGGAAAAGAGAATTTGTTTCCTTTCTGTTACGTATATCAGATTGATGTTTGATAATTCTTTCCTTTAGCTTCATATTAGTTTTTCCAACATAAAATGCTGTACAGGAAGTGCAGGTAGCTATGTAAACAACATTGCTGGTTAGGCAGTTAGCTAATCCATGAAAAACAAATGACTGTTTAGTAACAGGATGCTTAAATGTGTTGCTACAATTGATTACATTGCAAACCTTGCAGAAGCCACATTTCTTTGTTCCTGATGAATTATTATGTATGTAATTAGTGCATGTCCCATCATGTGAACATAAAATCCTTTTAAGATTCTTTTTATTTTTGAAAAGGAAACTTGGGTTATCTCCAACAATCTCTTTTAACTTTTTGTACGAAGTTAGAATCGGCCAGAACTTTTTGATCACCTGGCATACGTTATCATGGTCCATAGTGTAAGTCAAGTTGACCCTTAAATTAGATGTTCTTTTAGGTATAGCTAGAGATGGTATACTTTCGCCTTCTCTAACCTTTGCGGAATAAAAAGGTTTACCTTTTCCTTTATATATGTCATTAATTCTAGTCTTGTTTAGTTCATAAACTTCTCTTTCCATAGCCTCATTGGCTGAAATTATTAATAAGCCTCTCTTCTTCCTGGAGAAAGGTTTCCTCTTCTGTACATCGCTTTGAAATCCTTGCAACTTGATTTTCAACAATGTTAGAGAAAATATGCCTGGGATGCATACTGGAAAAGAGGAGCATGTGGTTTCGCCACATATCTTTCCTAGAGAGGCAAGTGTCTATTCACTTTTCCGGATCAAGAAATAGTCTCACATCCAGAAAGTCAATCATCTCTCTAGATGTTTTTACATCAAATTTCAGGAAAGTAGTGGTCTGTGACAGGAAGTTAACAAAGCTTCTTAAATCTTCTTCTTTGCCCTTCCATACAATAAAGGTGTCATCCACAAACCGATTGTATAGAATTATCTGGTCATTCCAAATGTTATTAGCATCCTTGGATCAAGCTCTCTCCCAGTTAGCTAAAGCAAAGTTTGCATAACTATTGGCACAGAGCGTGCCCATAGCAACCCCCCCCATCTCTGCCAGTAGTAGCTGTTGTCATAGGTAAACACATTGTACTCCAACACGATTTCCAAAAGATCACATATCAAGCGTGATTCTACCTTCTCTTCAGTTAGAAATTCTCTTATTGATTCAATGCCATAATTATTTGGTATGGAAGTGAATAAACTATTCCTGTCTAAGGTTACCAATAGCAGACTGTCAAGATCATCACAATGTTCTAGAGCTATATACAGATATTTTAGAAACTCAGCTGTATCTTTAATCACAGTAGAGGCCCTAGGTAGCATCTTTTTTAGTTCTTGTTCAATAAACATAGAAATAGATTCCATCAAACATCCTCTACCAGTCACAATTGGTTATAAAGGTGGGCATTTGATATCTTTATGAATTTTTGGTAATCCACTGATAGTTGGTATGGTGGGGTGCTCAGTGACAAAAAGATCATGTGGATACTCATTAATCTCTCTTTGCAATAGCATGTCATAAAGAGCCTGCTGGATCTTCCGTTTCATAATATTTAGTTCATTCTTACTAATCAAGGAATAGGTCTTTCGATCACTTAATAATTCCTTCATCCATTGGACATACATCATTGCATCCATTACCACTATGGCTCCTCCTTTGTCAGCAGGTTTAACCACAATATCATTCCTTTCTTTAAGTGCCTGATTTTCTTCTTTGGTTAGATTGAAAAACTGTTTCCCTTTTTGAGACATTCTTGTTCTCATTAACTCCTCTTCACAGGCATGAATAAAAGAATTCATGGCTGGATGGCTGAGGGGAACAAATGTGCTTGGTTTCTTGAGCATGACATTGCTTTTAATGGGACATTTATCATTTCCATCCCCAAAATATACTTCAAAGTAAGATTCCCTCCAAACATTCTAAGGTCCAGTGCAAATTCATCATGTGTAGATTTGGTTGCAGGAATAAAGCTAAGACCTTTCTCTAATAGATCTATCTGAGAATGAGTGAGCTGAATGTTTGAAATATTAACCACTAAAGAATTTATTGTGCCACTTTCCTTTTGTTTCTCTCTCTGCTTACAGACCTCCCTGTTCAAGAGACTTTGTTCATCATTAAAAAAGGGAGCTGCTCTGTAATGGTAACATGTTGTGCTCCTCTCTTAGGTATTGTTCCTAGTGGATGGCCATTGATACCAGCACTATTAGAAGGACTGGTATTATTGACATTAATAATTGCATCTGAGTCATGTTCTTGTTTGATAACACAAGCATTTTCATTGGTGACAATACTCCCATTCGAGACTGTTCTGACTATAGGCTCTTGTTTGTCCATGTGATGGACTTGTGCACTAACCAAAAGCTCTCGAGATGTATGGTTATTATTATTAGTGTGCAGAGTTGTACTTCTCTGCTCAGGATTTCTATCTTCTTTCCATAGATGCTCATTGAAGTTTCTGACTTTAAGCCATTCAAATAAATGGCCTTTCTGTATATCATTAAAATCTCTCATTAATTTCTGACTTTTAATGCCTTTTAGCTTAACTTCATATGCTGTTAGCTTATCCTGTAAATTCTTCAGTTTCATGAAGTTTTTGTCAGACAAATTCATACTTTCAAGTTCTTTTTGTTTCTCCTCTATCAAGGTGCTCATTTCTTCTTCTTGAGGCTTGAAGAAGTCACCCAGCAGTTTCATATAACTGAAGCTTGTCTGTATATTAATTGCTTGCCAGGTTGAGGGCATAAAAACATAACTCTCTACTTTTTCCTGTAGGCTGAATAACTCATTCAAAAAATGGGGCATGACTTCCTCTGTTTGGAGGAATCCTGCACGTCGGCGGAAGTGAGCCTTGGCAGCAAAAAGAGTGTCTCATTTGAAGAAGTGAATGCAGAAGCAACCGGAGGTTCTAAAAAAATGCAGTGTACTGCTCCACCAAACAAACAAGAAGCTACAAAAGGAAGAGGAGACGAAACGGGAGATTCGAAGTGAATGGTGGTGACAACAGCAACTACTGGAAAAAGTAGAGAATTATGTTTTTTTGCCCTCGACCGATGGGGAATGTTTGAATTCAACTGTGAGTACCAGTTACCTGTCACAACACAGTATGGACAATGTTGATAAAAACTATTATGAACAATATGCCTGTGAGAGTGTAAAACAAAGTTTTAATGTCTCTTCTTTACAGAGTTCCAATGTTATTTCTGACTGATTCTATTTTTAAACATGTTCAAGTTCGTTGTAAAAGTAGTGAGAAAGTTTCTAATGTGTTTTCTTTGTCAAACCATGATGTAAATGCTTATGGTGGTTTAAATGTTAAACACATGAAGCATAAGAATGTGGTAGAAAATATTTATGGGAACAAGTTGTTTGATAAGGGAAGGAATGTAGCTGTGGAAACAAATGTGTGTGTTGAGTAATTTAAATGTTAAGAACATCGGTGAATCATCGGCTCTTCCATTAAATGACATATTTGATTTTGGAGCATTGATGGAGGGAAATGCCCTGGGGGGATACAAAATTACATGACACATGTTGGTTTAGATAATAGTGAAGCAAATGGTGTAGTGAATGTGGTTAACTTGACACTGTTTGTCTCAGGACATGAAAAACTAAAAATTGTGAATCTGTCTGGCTATGAGTTATCTGCAGAATTAACCAGGGTTTTGGAGTTGGGCCCAAAATTTGTGCCAACTAGATTTCCAAGTCTGGCTGATGTTATAATTGATGTGAGGAGATTCTGCAGAAAACTGTACCTGAGGGCATTTTTCAAGAAAAATGAATTGAAAGAAAATAAAATTGTAATGGATGAAATTGATAATGAAATTGAAGATGAATTGTTAAATGTGAGTATTTATGAAAATGAATTTATGTTAGAAATGGAAAAATGGTATGAAGATGTACATGAAAATGATGAGAATGTAAATTTAGATAATGAATTTAACACTGGGTATGGACATTTAGAAGTACCCAGTGAAGCATCCAATAAAAGTAAGTTTATGCCTCCAAAATCCCCCATGTGCATTAAACTATATGAAACTGTGGTGTGTGGACAAACTGAGCGGGAGTTTGAGCAACTTTGTAAGGAAAGGAATGAGTATAATTTGACTAAGGAGCAGTGGAAGGAACTGCAGGAGATGAGGCTGAAACTGGATAAAATGGCCTTTCGCCAAGCAGATTAAGGGGAAAACTGGGTAGTGACGAGTAGAAAGGAGTATGAATAAATGGTAATGGATTTGGTTGGGGTAAGACGTGAGCATTTAGAATTAGAGGCTAACCCTAGAGCTAAATTTAATGAGAGATTATTAGGTTCATAGGTTCATAGGTTCATAGGTTCATACTAGGCTATCTGCCCTAGGGCATTTATAAGCCTAGCCAGAGTGTGTGTGGCTTTCACCACCCCTTAGGATGAGAATACTATACCCATTAGTTTGCTGTGCCTCTGTCCAGCAGTGATACAGAGATGATTCCCAGGGTAAACCTACGATCTCCCATCCACTCGTCAAGATTTCTCTTGAACAGAGTCAGTGAGGGGCTCTGCCTCACATGGACTGGGATTCTGTTCCATAGTGCAGGGAGTCTCTGGGTGATTAATCTGTCCCTCCAGCATGTCCTATTTATATCCGTGTTGAGGTTTAAGTCTCTTGCTCTCGTGGCTCTGGTGGATTTGGATTTTTTGAGGTGGAGCATGTCCATTAATTCCGGGTTGGACATGGCCTTGTATGTCAGGCACAGATCACCTCTGAGCAGACGGTATGCGACTGAATAGAGCTGGAGTTTCTTCAGTCGGGCATCGTATGACATATGTTTGAGCCCCTTTATCCTTTTGGTGAGGAACTTTTGGGGTCTTTCCAACTGCTGCAGGTGTCGGGTAAGGTACATTCCGAATGGGGCGTTGTACTCAATCATTGGTCTGATAAGTGAAGAGTACAGGGGTACAATGACCTCTCCTGATCTGGATGTGAATCCCTTCATGATCAGGTGGGCAATGTAGAAGGTCTTCCTAACCACTCTGGCAATGTGAGTGTCGAAAGAGAGGTTACTGTCAACTTGGGTCCCCAGGTCCCTGATAACTTCTTCCGTGTTTAATGGATTACCACCTATGTGGTAATTAGAGGTTACCTTGTTTTTCCCAAAGGGTATGACTATACATTTTTTGGCATTTAGCTTAAGGCCATGGCTCTGGCACCAGTTATCCATTTCTATGAGACCTTTCTGGAGGATGTCTGTGTCTGATGGAGTGTCAATTATGGTGCCCAGTTTGCAGTCATCTGCAAATTTTGTCAGCCACAATCCCCCCTATGTTTGCCTGCACTTCAGAAAAATAAATGCCGAACAAGAGGGGCTCCAGGACTGAGCCCTGTGGGACACCGCTCGTGACCGGCTTAGAGTCTGACATGGCACCAGCAACTCTAACCCTGTGTGTTCTGTCCTTGAGCCAGTTTGCAACCCATCTTGTGACATATGGGTTTACATCTAAGCTGGTGAGCTTTTCTATGATGCCTGAGTGGGGTATTGTGTCAAATGCTTTTGCTAGGTCAAGGTAGGCTGTGTGAACTGCCTTACCCTCATCAATGGCCTTAGTGACTGTTTTGAAAAAGTCGACCAAGTTCAAGAGGCAGGATCTGCCCTTGACAAAGCCAAATTGGGTAGGATCCAGTGTCTGTAGGTCCCCAATGTCTTTATTTATGAGTTCTTATTATGATCCTCTCCATAGCTTTGCAGACAAGGCTCGTCAAGCTTATGGGGCGGTAATTTCCAGGGTCCGTAGAAGCACCGCCTTTGTGGAGTAGGACCACAGTTGCCGTACGCCATTCTTTGGGTACGTATCCTGTAGTAAGGCTAAGATTAAACAGCAGCCTTATGTGTGGGTTTAGTTCCTCATTGAGTTCGTGTAGCACACAGCCGGGGACACCGTCCGGTCCCATTGATGCTGTATTTTTTGCTTTAGAGAGAGCAGCTCTCACCTGGGCATCTGAGATGTTTGGGAGGCTAGACTCTGGTGGGATAGATATTTCTCCTTTTGGGGGAGGAGGGAGAAATTTGCACTGAACCTGTCTGCCAGTATGTTCGCAATGTCTGTGGGTTCAGTGATTTTTTATCATTTTGGACTAATTCTGAGCATATCTGGGAGCTTCCACCCAGGTTTCTAACATAGCTAAAGAAGGCTTTATGATTGTCTTTTGTGTCATTAGCGATTTTTCTCTCAAAGTTGGCCTTGGATGATTTTATGAGTGATCGTAGTTTTTTTGCTAGTATTGATCAGAGATGCCTTCCCATTTAGGGATTTTGCTCTGTCATGTAGTAGCTTTCTCCTCTTGTTGTAGAGTTTGTTTATGGCTGGAGTCCACCAGACCGGTGCCTGCCTTTGGTGGAAAAGGTCTTGATTTTATTAGGGATTGCTTGATCCATACATTCCTGGAGGTGCTCGTAGAAGGCATTTGTAAGGGTTTTAGCAGTGTGGGTTGTGGTTTCCACTGGCTCGGGTGCCTTGAAGGATACCACTCCAGTCTTAAGAAGTGTGAAGTTTGCTTTTGAGAAGTTCTTCACTGTGATCTTTTGCTGGGGGTGGGGTGGGATGTGGATCTCCAGTGAGATTAATTTATGGTCTGATCTCACCAATGAGGGATATACTTCCGGTGTGGAGCATTTTGTCCCCATGTTTGTGATGATCAGGTCTAGTATATTTTCTCCTCTTGTGGGAATGGTGACTAGTTGTTCCATAGCATTTGAGTTTATGAACTCAAGGAACCTTTGGACTAGGGTGTTGGGGCTTGAGTAATGTTCCCAGTCT
This sequence comes from Protopterus annectens, assembly GCF_019279795.1. Lineage (NCBI taxonomy): Eukaryota > Metazoa > Chordata > Ceratodontiformes > Protopteridae > Protopterus > Protopterus annectens. Next base: position 565,469,021 of record NC_056726.1, on the reverse strand, counting down.
ATGTTTGGGTAGTTGAAGTCACCCAATATGATGGTGTTTGGAGAGACATTTATACTCTCCAGTGTCTTCAGGAAGGCTGTGTGGGTTTCCTGAGTTTGAGAAGGTGGTCTGTAGCATGTTACAAACTGTAGGGCAGTTTTACCTATGGTTAATTGCACCTGGATGGTCTCCGATGCTTTGTGCGTTGCCACTAACCTGGAGGTGTGGGTATCCTTTATGAATATGGATACTCCCCCTCCTTTTGTAGTTCAGTCCGGATTTTGGGGCCGGAACGCATGATATGAGGTATAACCTGATAGTGCTGGGGTGCTCTCAGGAGCCTTGAACCAGGTTTCAGTCACAGCACAAACATCGATGTTCTCCATACTGAGGAGGGCTTCGAGGGCGTGCATCTTGAGGTTTAGACTTCTGGCATTGAGCAGTATTACCCTTAGTTTTTCTCCATTTTTGTTTTCTAGGGTGGTAGGTTTATCATTTGAGCCTTGTCTAAAAAAGGCACTATGGGGGTGGCAAGAGCCTTTGCCAATATCCGGAAGCCCAGGTGTGACAGGTGCAAGCCGTCCCTTGCGAAGCAGCGTGGCTTGTCAAGCATGTCATCCCAGGCAGACAGACATTGGATCCCCTTAGAATGACACCAGTAATTAAGCCAATTATTAAAGCTGATCATTTTGTCTCTGTATTGTGGCATCATTCTTGGTGAGGGTAGGATACTGCTCAGGGTCAGGGTCATACCGGCCTGGGCTACATAATCTGAGAGCTCCTCTATGTCTCTTTTCATGTAGTCCAGGGAGGTACGTCTCAGGTCGTTCACACCGGCATGGACAATGACTGAGTCATACTTGTACTTGCTGTGGAGTGACCTGAGTGCTTGTGTTATGTGGCGGATTCTAGCGCCTGACAGGCAGCTAACTGATCTTTTCCTTGTTCAGTCTGGTGAGTGGGACGTCAGTGTGTCTGACTATGGAGTCACCTATAACAAGTGTGTCTGGCATTGTGTTTGGCCTTAAGGGCTGTGACTGTTTAGCACACTGACTTTGAGAACTATGTGTTGCATGTCTTATGTCTTGAGGTGGAAGTTGCTTGGGTGTCTGCTTTGGAGGCCTCTGTAGTTTTGGTAGATTTTTGATCAGTGCCTCCGAGTATGTCTTTGTGTGTTTATGTGTTTGTTTTGCAGTTGTGATAGTTCTATGTGAAACTGGGTTTGTGGTGTGCGTGGTTTCCTTCTCCTCCTGTCTGGTCTTGCCAGTCCTGAGTTGAGAGAGCTCAGCCTCCAGTTTGGCTATATAGTTGCATCTCTCACATGTATTTGTGTTTTGTGGGAGAAGGAGTGGGTTGTCTGTGTACATGAGGCAATTGTAACATTGCCTCAAGATGCCCAGATTCACCAGCTGAACAGGAGAGGACGCTAGCAACTGACCCTTTGACATGCTAGAAAAAGTGAAAAAGTTTGCTGTGTAACTGAGTCAGAAGGGACCTATAGGGAAATGGGTACTCAAGGGGATTCTAGGCTAATGTAGTACTTTCTTTAGTATACAAGTACTTTACCTATATAAAAATGCTTTAGGAGCAAGTGCTGAGCTATTGAGATAGAGAATAGACCGTTTAGATTGCAAGTGGAGAAGTTCTAAGGGAAAAATTGAAGAGCAGACTTTACGGAGCCAGAAATAGTTTAACCTTGTTTAACCGGCGCTGCCCGATGGTGCTCTATGGGCAACTCCGTGCCAAATCACGCCAAAGCGCGCTAAAAGCGGGCTTTATAGCAGGGGGTTGAAAAGACCTAGGAATTGACCCAAAATGGCCAATAGACTACAAGTTTCTGGCTGGAACCACTGCTCTAGGGACAAATAGGCTGCTCAGTGCTCCCCACTCCCACTGGTGAACAAAGAAGCTTCCCTTTATCCAAATAAGGATATGGAATAGCACAGGAACCAAGCCAAAGCCCAGAGATCAGCAAACTCTGAAGACTGGACTATTCTAGTTCAGTAAGGTGGGAAAACAAGATTTTTTTTTTTTTTTTTTTTTTTTTACAGAAAACAGAGGAAAAACAGACAGTAAATGCTATAAATGCTTTTAAACGGCTAGCGCACTTGAGTGTGTTAGCCTACAAGTAAAATTAAGCAACAAATAACTTTTTTAAAAGTGCAAAACAGTTAATCAACACAAAAACAGTTTAAATAGAATGCAGAGCTGTATAAACAGGCGAAAATGCAGTCGCTAAGCAGTAAATAATCAAAAAGCCAGAAAAAATACTTAAATCAGGAAAAAGTCACTCTTTTGCTCTCTGCTGCTTGTAGAACTCTGCAGGACACCACGAGGAGCTGTGCTGAGTTGAATACAAGCGAAAAAGCGCGCTAAAGCGGGCTTTATTACAGGGGCTGAAAAGAGCTAGGAATTGACCCAAAATGGCCAATAGACTACAAGTTTCTGGCTGGAACCACTCCTCTAGGGACAAACAGGCCGCTCAGTGATCCCCACTCCCACTGGTGAACAAAGACGCTTCCTTTTATCCAAATAAGGATATGGAATAGCACAGGAACCAAGACAAAGCCCAGAGGTCAGCAAACTCTGAAGACTGGACTATTCTAGTTCAGTAAGGTGGGAAAACAAGATTTTTTTTTGTTTTTTTCTTTTTTGCAGAAACAGAAGAAAAACAGACAGTAAATGCTATAAATGCTTTTAAACGGCTAGCGCACTTGAGTGTGTTAGCCTACAAGTAAAATTAAGCAACAAATAACTTTTTTAAAAGTGCAAAACAGTTAATCAACACAAAAACAGTTTAAATAGAATGCAGAGCTGTATAAACAGGCGAAAAAGCAGTCGCTAAGCAGTAAATAATCAAAAAGCCAGAAAAAAATACTTAAATCAGGAAAAAGTCACTCTTTTGCTCTCTGCTGCTTGTAGAACTCTACAGTACACCACAAGGAGCTGTGCTGAGTTGAATACAAGTGAAAAAGCGCGCTAAAGCGGGCTTTATTACAGGGGGCTGAAAAGAGCTAGGAATTGACCCAAAATGGCCAATAGACTACAAGTTTCTGGCTGGAAACCACTCCTTCTAGGGACAAATAGGCCGCTCAGTGCTCCCCACTCCCACTGGTGAACAAAGACGCTTCCTTTTATCCAAATAAGGATATGGAATAGCACAGGAACCAAGACAAAGCCCAGAGGTCAGCAAACTCTGAAGACTGGACTATTCTAGTTCAGTAAGGCGGGAAAACAAGATTTTTTTTTTTTTTTTTTATTGCAGAAAACAGAAGAAAAACAGACAGTAAATGCTATAAATGCTTTTAAGCGGCTAGCGCACTTGAGTGTGTTAGCCTACAAGTAAAATTAAGCAACAAATAACTTTTTAAAAGTGCAAAACAGTTAATCAACACAAAAACAGTTTAAATAGAATGCAGAGCTGTATAAACAGGCTAAAATGCAGTCGCTAAGCAGTAAATAATCAAAAAGCCAGAAAAAATACTTAAATCAGTTATAGCAAATACAGTTATAACAAATGCTCTGAAATATACTGTATATTTCCAAAATGTTTGAGAAGGACAGTCAGAACACAAGAAGGTTCAGGCGAAGAGAAAAAAAATGTTTTGTTTTACTTTTGAAAGGGAAAAAGGAGGAACAGAAGGCCTTATCAAATGTTCTCTCTGTATTAAGCAGAATGAGCTAATGACACTAGACTGGGAGGTGTGTCACAGTAGGGGCGGGCAACTGCAAAGCCACCAAGTATAACAGCAAGACACCAACAGGGAGGGAGGGTGGGACAAAATAGCCTACAAGACAGCAAGCACTACAGAGACAAATGAAAGTTTTTAAACAGATAAGGATTTGTGAAGATACTGAATAGACAAAGTACTTTATATATATTAAATTGTAAAAACAGTAATCTGTAAAAATAATCAAAAAAAAAATCAAGATGATACTTATATTTTGTAGCTCAGCTGCAGTCACAACTTCTCTAGTCTGCACTGTGTGCAAAAGACAGAAACTTTTTTTTTTTTTTTACAAGAACACAAAAGAACCAGCCCCCACTAGCCAAGAGATAATTACACAGAGGAGATGTTTCAGTTTACACAATAGCCTACCAGACAGCAAGCGCTAGAGACAAATGAAAGTTTTTAAACAGATAAGGATTTGTGAAGATACTGAATAGACAAAGTGCTTTATATATATTAAATTGTAAAAAGGGACAAAATAGCCTACAAGACAGCAAGCACTACAGAGACAAATGAAAGTTTTTAAACAGATAAGGATTTGTGAAGATACTGAATAGACAAAGTGCTTTATATATATTAAATTGTAAAAACAGTAATCTGTAAAAATAATCAAAAAAATCAAGATGATACTTATATTTTGTAGCTCAGCTGCAGTCACAACTTCTCTAGTCTGCACTGTGTGCAAAAGACAGAAACTTTTTTTTTTTTTTTTACAAGAACACAAAAGAACCAGCCGCCACTAGCCAAATATTGGAAAGGGGAGAAGGACTAGGGTTCTTTACTAGTAAAGATGTTCAAAAATTATTTAGGTAGGAACCTAGAGACCCAAAATTCTTTGCTCTACCCAAACTACATAAGAATTTACAATGTCCCCCGGGGAGACCCATTGTCTCAATGTTAATCTCCTATATGGAGAATATTACTTGACTATTGCTACTGTCATTGGGATTGTCTTCACAGACATGGTGTGTGTGGAAGGTGACATCTGCTTATAACATGTGTGCCATTGGCTACTGACAGATATCCTAAGGAAATCATTGTAAAGTACCGCCGCTAGCATGTAATGCCCCTGTGGAGTGCAGCAGAGATATTGGCCAATATATGTGGAACTTCAGACACACCCTGTACAGTCCAGAGGTTAACACATAATCCCTTAGTGCACAACATGTGTACCAGGCCTGACAATATGGATATAGACAGCCATGTAGATGGGTATAATACATAACGACTGGTATACATTTGCCACCATAGGTTTTGGATTCACACACTCCTGTCTGGCCTGACACATAATGACTGATGGTACAGGGGTGCCATGGACACATACTACCCACTAGATATTGACATACATCTGTACAGCATCCCACTGCTCTGTCTGACATACATGACTGTTAAGGGAGGTCCGGCAGCAGTATAACTGGCAAGTATCAGCACATGACATCTCACTGGGTAAGTACACTAGGCTGCTAGGCATGTAACAATGCACTGTGCAGGCTACAGGCAGACTGGCTCAACACTTGCACATGTACCTGCATATATAGCAGGCTCAACAGCCATGTCACAGCACAGGGTAAGATACACCTGCGTGAAAGTGCATAACCACAACCAATGTGAACACAGCCACATATGGTAAGCTAGCATATTATTACAGTATATGGGCTATCTGTTCTACACCATCCTCATATGTGCCACTCACAGAATGACCCTACATATACTGGTCTGCTACACAGTTTGGTCTGATGGCTGTCTGTGGCATGGGACATGTGTGTATATGGCCCTACAAACATGTATGGCAAAACAGTACCATACAGTGGGGCAGCATGTAACATCAGATAGAAGTGGAGCTAGAACAAAGACATCTACCACAGTCTGTACACAGGCTAATGTACATATTAACAATACACGCACTGCCAGCATTCACCATCACTACACAGACCTCAGTACTGTACAAACATCCACAGAATGTCGAGGTTATGTCATGATATATTACCCCTACTGTACATGACTTGTGTAGCAATCTGATATATCACTGGCTTGTTATCAGATATGATGACACTGTTTATGGTGTACAGCACATATGCACCACTTCATGCATGACATATGTATAAAAGTTGACAGAGGTGTGGCTGACAGCACATACACAGGGCCAGTATAGACATGTTGCTGTGATAACCTCACACATTTACCATTGTAGCGGGGTTTATTGCAACATGTGTACTATGAGGGATATGAAGTTAGTAACTGTCATGGCCTTCACCATCTACATACTGCAATCCTCACACTACCTTCTGCATTCCACAGATAGATGCACCATGGTTAACACATGAAACCAAAGGCACAACACTGCCCAGTCTGCAGAAGACCCTGCAGATGAGGATTTCTCATATACATGGAACTGATATGGCAGGTATTGCGACATGTACGACAGGCATATCCAAACACTGTTAAACCAACATTATTACAAATGCAGTATAGCAGCACTTACAGTCTGTAGTCAGGTCAGGCACATCCGCCCTCATATTCGTTACCACCTTTCCACAGTGTATGTTGTTAGAGGTAAATTTCCAGTCCATCTGAGATGCTGTTTGCCAAACAGCAGGTCTAGTTCCTGCTTACAGTGACTGGAGAGAGCCAACACCACCATGATATTCCTAGGTATTGGAGTGTGTTTCCATGCATTTGGCTATGGGAATGTTACCACAGCTGTTCTGCATTCAATCAGCTTGGAGAGGGCTACAAAAATCATGCAGAGGCCATCAGCTGATCATAAGCATCACTTAAATTACACATGCTGCTTCCTAAGCAAAGCAGGTGTGGGGCTCCACATCCCCAGAGAGGGGGTGGGAGAAGCAGACAGAGGCAAATACATATCAGGGAGGGGTGGGAGAATAAAACTGAAGCATGTTTGTGTCACGCACTTACCAGCAGAGGGTATCAAACCCCTGACAACTATGTAATGCTATCACAGTTCGATGCAGTTATTGGATGCACCACATGAGTTACCTGCTGTGGAGCACTCAGAAAATATATGTGGTGGTGAGTGACATCTGCAACAGGGATATGGTAGATATACAGTAGTTGACATACACATGCCTCACTGCATGAACAGGTGCAAGCATCAACACAGGCACACTCACACAGGGACGCACACACATTGACTCATTTGGCAGGGCCAGGAGTGCAACTCATCACTAGTGGGATTGCCACAGCACATAGATGTGCAGGTATCACATGCACCACACGGGTCATACGGAAGTCACATGAGCAAAGAGTATGAGGAAGTGTCAGACATTAGACAGCATGCTTCAGTATGCTCTGGGGGGTTGTAGTGAGTGTGGATGTACCACATGGGTTACCTGCTATGGAGCACTCAGAACATATATGTGATGGTGAGTGACATCTGCAACATGGATATGGTAGATATACGGTAGGTGACGTACACGTGCCTGTCTTCATGAACAGGTGTCAGCATCAACACAGGCACACTCACACAGGGATGCACACACATTGACTCACTTGGCAGGGCCAGGAGTGCAACTCATCACTAGTGGGATTGCCACAGCACATTGATGTGCAGGTATCACATGCACCACACGGGTCATACGGAAGTCACATGAGCAAAGAGTATGAGGAGGTGTCAGACATTAGACAGCATGCTTCAGTATGCTCTGGGGGGTTGTAGTGAGTGTGGATGTACCACATGGGTTACCTGCTGTGGAGCACTCAGAACATATATGTGATGGTGAGTGACATCTGCAACAGGGATATGGTAGATATACGGTAGGTGACGTACACGTGCCTGTCTTCATGAACAGGTGTCAGCATCAACACAGGCACACTCACACAGGGATGCACACACATTGACTCACTTGGCAGGGCCAGGAGTGCAACTCATCACTAGTGGGATTGCCACAGCACATTGATGTGTAGGTATCACATACACCACACGGGTCATACGGAAGTCGTATGGACAAAGAGTATGAGGAGGTGTCAGACATTAGACAGCATGCTTCAGTATGCTCTGGGGGGTTGTAGTGAGTGTGGATGTAGACATACGCACCATACAACACACTCACGAACACACAGGGTGCCCTGTTCTAGTATGAATGGGTGCATGTCTGCACGGGTGTGTGGTGGTCAACTGTGCCAGCAGGCTGTACAAGGGTAGGTGATGGGTATACCTTGGCATCAGGCCACATGACAATGGTCTTCATTGTTGCTCAGGCCTTTAGTTTCTGCATTTGCCCACACAGGTGGGTATTGCATCCCCCATCCAGTCACCTGGATTACTATTGTGTGTGGCTAATGCTGTGCATCACTTGCCATGTATGTGTTCCTTAGTCCATGACATGGATGATGTCTGGGATGTGCACACCTTCCACGTGCATGTACAGTGACATGTGCTACTGTACCTGGGGTGTCTGGCCCATGTTGTGAACACAGATTATCATCAGATGTGCCAGTCTTGCCCACCTGTTGCAGGAATTGGTAATGGGCAGCAGGTTTACCCTGCACCTACATTGATAGCATGCTAACAGCATTCTTTGATGTCAGTGTCATCTGTCTATACAGGGCATGCTGTCAGGCATGGTATGTCTGTTGTGAGTCACATGTGAAGGCACCATAGGTGGTGCAGGTGTCCATTGAGGAACATGGTGGAGGTGCACTGTCTGCATGTACGTGCATACTGGACAGATGGGCAGGGTGACATGCCCTCTGTAGCCCACCGCTATCACTGCATAGTTACTATAGTGTACTACCCACATATTGGGTGTTGCCTACGCACGTGTGTGCATATGACACATGGGTTGAGTATGTGCTCTGAGTAATAGTGGGGTTGCTAACTATGATTGGCTGGCCTTGATGTCACATGTAAGGGTATGACTTTGCACCCCAGCCTCTCAGCTAATGTGCATGTGTTATCCCTGTATGGTTGACATTGTGATATATAGTAGGGCTACCATAAAATAAATAAGCAAAACCCCCTCCACAGGTGTCACACACTCACAACCACCTCTACACAGGATACAAGTTACAAACACATGCACACACACACCTGTCATGTCTGGGAGTTGAACCCCTACCTAACTACTTTATTACACTGCAGCACTATGCAGTTATAGTACGCAACACGGACATTACTGATGTACATGAATGACATCAGCAGGATTATCAAAGAAGGGCATTTCAACTATACTGCGAGTGACCAACCTAAAATGCATTGCTCCCTACACAGATAGAGGGACACACAGAAAATATCCACAACTGACATGTGTGGGTATAGAGCCCCTGAATGAGGTCTATAGCTCATTATAGCATAGAGCTTTTATAGGATGCACCACAGGGATTACTAGAGCAATCTTTTCCCAAAGGTGTATTTCACAATGAATGACATCAGCAGGATTATCAAAGAAGGGCACTAACTGTACTGCGAGTGACTAGCCTAAAATGCATTCCTCCCTACACAGACAGTGAGACACACAAAATATCCACAATTGACATTTGTGGGTATTGGACTCCTGACCAAGGCCTATATCACACTATAGCATAGAACAGTTATAGGTCGCACCACAGAGATTACTATAGAACTTTTTCCACAGTGTTGTTTTTCCCAATGAATGACATCAGCAGGATTGCCAAAGTAGGGCATTTGAAATGCACTGCAAGTGAGTATCCCATAATGCATTGTTCCATACACAGACATTGGAACACACAAAACACCCAGAACTGCCATGGGTAGAGATGGAACCCTACCACAGTCCTAATTTACACTACAGCAGTATGCAGTTACAGGATGCGCTACAGAGATTACTGAGCTACAGTCTTCCCAGAGGTGTATTTCTAGGTGGGTGACATCAGCAGCCTTGCCAAAGTTGAGTATATGAATTGTACAGAGTGTGAGTAGCCTAAAAAGCCTTGCTCTCTATTCAGTCAGACACACACCAGAGACTCGCACACAAACACACACAGTTTTCAAGTCTAGGGTTAGAACACCTATCTAACTATTTTATAGTTATATACAGTAGTATGCAGTTACAGGATGTGCTACGGAGATTACTGGGTTATGACTTTCCCAGAGGTGTATTTCCAGGTGAGTGACATCAGCAGCCTTGCCAAAGTTGAGTATATGATTTGTATGGAGTGTGAGTAGTCTAAAAAGCATTGCTCTCTACTCAGTCAGACACACATTAACACAGTTGCCAAATCTGGGTTTAGAACACCTACCTATTTAATTTATCACACTACAGCAGTACACAGTTACAGGATGTGCTATGGAGATTACTGGGCTATAACCTTCCCAGAGGTGTATTTCTAGGTGAGTGACATCAACAGGCTTGCCAAAGTTGAGTATATGAATTGTACTGTAGAATATGAACAGTGAAAGCATGTGTTTGAGGAAAATGAGTATGTGATAGTCTGCACGCAAAATGTACTGTGAATTGTGAACTCTGAATGAACTCTGAACAATGAAGAAAATGCTGAACAACAAGAATCTGCCTAACAGCAGGAAATGTGCTTTTTATGGAAGTGCATCCGATTTTCTCTTTTAGCCCAGAGATATGATGATGTGAATTGTCTTATGTTTACGGGTAAACCTTTGATTGGTTAATTGCCCTGTGTAATAATCTAATTGGTTCAGTTTCATATTTTTGTACTGTCAGCACTATTATCAGTACATAAGCTTGTTTATTTCCTTGTTCTGGGAGTCTCCCTGGTACTTTCCATGAGGCTCCCACATGTGTGTACTTGTAGTTAATAAAAACCACTGAAAGAGAGAAAGAGCTGTATTCTTCATTTACAAAGTAATGTACGACTTAACAATTGGTGCCGTTTACTCGGATCTGAATTAAGAGCAAGCTGCAGCAGTCTGGAATTGAACGAAATACTGCTAAAGGGCCCATGGCAGGTTTTTCTGTCTCTGTAGTGTTTCTTTCATTTTTCTGTCCCTGTCTGCCTTCAAAATTTTGCAAATAAAATTTTTTTAATGTCTGACAAGTTATTATTTCTCTCATTCAGTCGTTTCAAGGTAAATGGCATGCATTTCTTTTCTGCTTTGAATACTCAGTATGAAAGTGGGGTTAATAATGCACAGTATGAGAGTGGGGTTAATAAATACACAGTATGAGAGTGGGGTTAATATGGAAAATACTGGCGTCATGTGTATGAACGGAGGAAAGCTAGTGGGGTAACAAGATGTTTTTATAACGCCTTAGCTAGACTTGTGACTAAACATGCATAGCTTATTGAGTGATAGTGGGGTAACAAGACGTTTTTAATGCCTTAGCTAGACCTGTGTTAAACAGGTATAGCTTATTGAGTGCTAGTGGGGTACTGAGTGAAAATGGGAGCGAGTGCGGGGAAAATAAATAAGCTAGAAAAAGGTACACCAGCTGGTTATATGTTTTATCGGGTGTCCCGGGACAGTTGTATGTTTTTGGATCAGTGGCTCGCCCTTACTAAAGATGACAGCGATCTGGCATTTCCAGAAAATGGTAGTTTTAATAGGGATGTTCTGAATAATTTATGTAAAATTTTAAAAAAGAAAGGAAAAATACCAGGGTTGTGCTGGGCAGCTTTTAATGATTGGATATGTGAGGCTAAAGAACGAGAAAAGGATTTGGTCGTTAGTAGCCTTAAAGATAGTGAACAAAAGTTAAAAGAGCAGATAAAGGAATTGCGACAAACTGCTAAGAATCTAGATGTAGTAAACGGTATACGTTTAAAAGAACCACCCTCTAAGGGATTATATCCGGTACAAGAATTAAATAAATTACAGATACCTAAATCATCTGAGGATGATAACCCATGTTTCCCCCCACCCCCTACGGCTCCTCCACCTCAGTATCAGCCTTCACAACTTCAGGATGGAACTGTTAGCTCCACAATACAGGGAAAAGGCTGGTGAAGGGAAGAACAAACTATTCCTGACTCCAGAAGTGGAGATCAGGAAACAGCAGGTCAGTCTAGCCGAATAGCTATAGAACAACCTGATCAGATAGATACAGGCAAATCATCCCCTAGAGTAACCCGCTCTAAGGTAAAGAAACATAACAAAAGAAAAGTACAAATGTTTTTCGACCTTCGGTCCAGTCAGCTGAAAATACCTCAGAACAGGAAAACTGTATATTCGCACAAGGGCAAATATAATACGCCCAATTGTAATTGAGGACAAGGATGGTTACGTTAGTCTACATAAATCTCATCAAAGCTTTACTTCTGATTCGAACACAAGCTCATCAGACAAAGCAGGAGTGTTTCCATTGAGGGAGGTTCCAAATCCAGCACATGCTAGAGATGCGGAACAACCAGCTACTGTAGTCATACCTAGGGCGTGGTCAGCAGTTGATTTTCAAGCAATCACAAAGTCACTTACGCCTATTCGTAATAACCCAGTAAAATTCCAACGCGTATTAGCAGGACACATTTGTTTACAAAATCCTACTATAGAAGAAGTTAAAGTCGTCCTCCAATACACTGTTCCATCTGATCTAATGAAACGTATCTGGGATCATGCCAATGTCCCCACCCCAATACCAAAACATGACACACAAGGGGAAAATGGTTTTGAAGCAGTCAGGCAGCGAATAGTCGATGCTATCATCGTCATAGTGCCACCTACCCCCAATTGTTCTAAGATTAAATCAATCATACAGAAAGAAGATGAACCTATAGATGAGTACTTACAATGACTTACTGATGCCTTTGAGGCATATTCCGGATACCCAGAGCCCACCGAAGGGCCAGCACAAAGTGGGCTGTCAGATGCTTTTGTGGATGAGTTATGCCCTCAAGTGAGAGATAAATTAAAAGAGGTATGTTTGAATTGGCCTAGTTTAGGCCTACATGAGTTAGTTCAGCAAGTACAATGCCTATCTGACCATTTGGCTAAAGAAAAAAAGGATTTACAGGAAAAATTAGTACAAGCACAAATCCAAATGTGTAATGCTTTTGGCCAACCCTGTCACCGAGGTAGAGGATGAGGGCAGGGAAGAGGGAGAGGTTGGGGTCAAGGTCCAGCAAATCAAGTTAGACAAAACTATCAAGGTACGAAGTCAACCCAACCTCAGAATCCTAGTAATCAGACCGAGTGTTTCAATTGTGGCCAGGCAGGCCATTGGAAAAATGAGTGTCCATACTTGGCTGAATAACCTGCACCATATACTGATGCGTCACAACAATGGAACTCTAACTGGACGCCAAACCCCCGACAGCAACCACAATGAAGGTTCCCTGAACAGAAACAACAGCAGTTGTACCCTTTACTTCCTGTGGATCAGGACGGACCACATGTCATGTTACTGGTTAAAAATAAACCATATTCGTTCCTGATTGATACCGGGGCGACTAAATCTATGCTGACTAGCAGAATAGCCATCAATATTCCCCTTTCTAACAAACTAACTAAAGGAGTAGGTGTCTCTGGTATACATATTGAGTATTCTGAAACTGTACCAGTCCCAATAACTTTGGGACCTTTGCAGGATAATCATGCATTTTTAGTAGGACCCTCAGCACCTTTAAACTTATTAGGAAGAGATTTGCTTTGCAAAATGGGGGCCACCATTTTTTTGCACAGCTGATGGAGTTTATCTCTAAGTGCCTTCAGACCAACAGGACACTACTTTGGCAGCCTTGGATGACACCATAACACTACAATCTATGTGTATTCAGTCCGAATCTAACAGAAATGAAGATTTACATTCCCTACCCTCTTACTTGTGGACAACTCATGACAATGATGTAGGATTTTTAACTTCAGCTATCCCTGTTAAAATAACTCTAAAACCAGGTGCAAAGTTGCCATGAGTACCACAGTACTCTCTGATGGCTGAGTATATCTCTGGTATAGCCCCTGTTATTTCTGCACTAGAACAGCAAGGGATCATAGTACCCACCACAAGCCCTTGTAACACTCCAATATTGCCAGTGAAGAAACCTGGAAAACAAGCTTACAGATTAGTACAAGACTTACAGGAAGTTAACAAAGCAGTTATGCTTGTCTTCCCAATTGTGCCAAACCCAGCTACTATTTTAAGCTGTATCCCACCTACAGCTAGATATTTTACAGTAACATATATTTCATCGGCTTTTTTCTCTATTCCAGTACATCCTGATAGTCAATATTTGTTTGCTTTTAACTGCAAAGGGCAACAGTATACTTGGACTCGATTGCCCTAGGGGTATGTAGAATCCCCGACTTTATTTTCAAGGGAGATGCATAGACAGTTACAAGATTTACAATTACCATCACGTTCAGTTTTAGTTCAATATGTGGACGATATACTTATAGCCTCAACAGACTGTAATTCATGTAAGGAAGATTCCCCTTTAGTATTAAATTTTTTAGCTGCACAAGGATTTAAAGTATATAAATCTAAACTACAATACTGTCAAGACAAAGTGCAGTATTTAGGACACATTATTGAAATGGGTTCTCATCGGATACTCCCTAACTGAATCAGTTCCATTCAAAATGCACCATGTCCTGTAACTCAGAGACAACTTGGAGGGTTCCTTGGTCTAGCAGGATACTGCAGACAATGGGTATCTAATTTTTCAGAACTTTCAGCCCATCTGCTGCAACTTTTGAAAAGAGACATTACAGACCCTCTACCCTGGGCGTCACAGCACAATGAGGCTTTCCAGGCCATCAAAACGGCCCTGGTAAATCCTCCTGCCTTAGGATTACTGGACGATTCAAAACCATTTGTTTTCTTTTCTGGCGAATGGAATAAAACTGCTCTAGGCCTCTTAACTCAGCAATGCACTGGAGGTTACCGAACTATTGCTTACTACAGCACTCAATTGTTTCTGGTTACCCAGCTTGCCTATGGTGTGTGGCAGCAGCTGTCATTTTGGTAGACATGGCAGCTCCACTAACCCTGGGGCATGACACGGTATTAGCAGTCCCACATGTTGTTCAAGCTATGCTTCTGAAGACCAAAACACAATATTTTTCAAATGCACGTCTTACTAAGTATGAAATAAGTTTAATGGGTAATCCCACTTTACAAGTTAAATGCTGCCCACCACTAAACCCAGCTTTTTTAATACCGACCTCAGATGAGGGCGAACCACATGATTGTGTACTAGTAGTTAACTCTGTTCTTTCTCCTAGGTTAAATTTATATGATACTCCTTTACAAAATCCTGATTTAGTCCTTTTCGTTGACGGATCCTGTTTAAGAACAAACTCCGGAGAATTCCAAGCTGCTTGGTCAGTCTGTACACCGACTGAAGTATTGCAATCAGCACGATTACCTACAGGCGCCTCCGCACAGGTCGCGGAATTAGTGGCATTATCAAATGCATGCAAAATAGCTAAAAACAAGTCTGTTACCATTTATACTGATTCCCGTTATGCCCATGGTGTTGTACATGATTTTGGTATGTTATGGAAAGAACTGGGGTTCCTAACATCTTCCGGAACACCCATTAAAAATCATTTTTACATCAATAATTTATTATAAGACTTATTATTACCTTCTGAAATTGCTGTTGTTAAATGCGCAGCCCATCAATCCAATGATACTTTCGAAAGTAAGGGCAATAATTTTGCTGACTGGACTGCTAAAAAGGCTGCTTTCTCACAAACTGTTCAGGGTCACTTTTTGCAGCCGTTACAATCCATGACAACTTTTGATGATACAGTGTTAAAAGCTTTACAGGATGAGGTTTCAGAATCAGAAAGAAGAACATAGGTTCATGGGTTCATAGGTTCGTACTAGGCTATCTGCCCTAAGGCATTTATAAGCCTAGCCAGAATGTATGTGGCTTACACCACCCCTTAGGATGAGAATACTACACCCTTTTAGGGTTTAGTTTACTATGCCTCTGTCTAGTAGTGACACAGAGATGACCCCCGGGGTAAACCTATGATCTCCCATCCACTCTTCGAGATTTCTCTTGAATAGATTCAGTGAGGGGCTCTGCCTAACATGGACTGGGATTCTTTTCCAGAGTGTAGGGAGCCTCTGGGTTATGAATCTGTCCCTCCAGCACGTCCTATTTATTTCTGTGTTGAGGTTTAAGTCACTTGTTCTCGTGGCTCTGATGGACTTGGATTTTCTGAGGTGGAGCATGTCCATTAATTCAGGATTGGACATGGCCTTGTACATCAGGCACAGATCACCTCTGAGTAGGCGGTATGCGACTGAATAGAACTGGAGTTTTTTCAGTCGGGCAGCATATGACATATGTTTAAGACCCTTTATCCTCTTGGTGAGGAACTTTTGGGGTCTTTCCAACTGCTGCAGGTGTCGGGTGAGATACATCCCAAATGGGGCATTGTACTCAATCATTGGCCTGATAAGAGAAGAGTACAGGGGAACAATGACCTCTCTTGATCTAGATGTGAAACCCTTCATGATAAGGTGGGCAATATAGAAGGTCTTCCTAACCACTTTGGCAATGCAAGTGTCAAATGAGAGGTTACTGTCAACCTGGGTCCCTAGGTCCCTGATTACCTCTTCCGTACTTAATGGATAACCGCCTATGTGGTAATTTGTCGGTACCTTGTTTTTCCCAAAGGGTATGACTATACATTTTTTGGCATTCAGCTTAAGGCCATGGCTCTGGCACCAATTATCCGTTTCTATGAGGCCTCTCTGAAGGATGTTTGTGTCCGCTGGAGTATCAACTATGGCGCCCAGTTTGCAGTCATCTGCGAACTTTGTCAGCCACAATCCTCCTATGTTTGCCTGTACTTTGGAAAAATAAATGCCGAACAAGAGGGGTTCCAGGACTGAGCCCTGTGGGACACCGCTTGTGACTGGCTTAGAGTCTGACATAGCTCCAGCAACTCTGACCCTGTGGGTTCTGTCCTTGAGCCAGTTTGCAACCCATCTTGTGATATATGGGTTTACATTTAAGCTGGTGAGTTTGTCTATGATGCCCAAGTGAGGTATTGTGTCAAAGGCTTTTGCAAGGTCAAGGTAGGCTGTGTGAACTGCCTTACCCTCATCAATGGCCTTTGTGACTGTTTCAAAAAAGTCGACCAAGTTCAAAAGGCAGGATCTGCCCTTGACAAAGCCAAATTGAGTAGGATCCAATGTCTGTAGGTCCCCAATGTCTTTGTTTATGAGTTCCATAATGATCCTCTCCATAGCTTTGCAGACCAGGCTCATCAAGCTTATGGGGCGGTAATTTCCAGGGTCCATAGAGGCACCGCCTTTGTGAAGTGGGACCACTGTTGCCGTCACGCCACTCTTTGGACGTATCCTGTAGTAAGGCTAAGATTAAACAGCAGCCTTATGTGTGGGTTTAGTTCCTCTTGAGTTCATGTAGCACACAGCCCGGGACACCATCCGGTCCCATTGATGCTGTGTTTTTAGCTTTAGAGAGGGCGGCTCTCACCTGGGCATCTGAGATGTTAGGGAGGCTACACTCTGCTGGGATAGTTATTTCTCCTTTTGGGGGAGGGGAAGAAAAATTTGCACTGAACCTGTCTGCCAGAATGTTGGCAATGTCAGTGGGTTCAGTGTATTTTGTGTCATTTTGGACTAACTCTGAGCATATCTGGGAGTTTCCACCCAGGTTTCTAACATAGCTAAAGAAGGCCTTGTGATTGTTTTTTGTGTCTTTTGCGATTTTTCTCTCAAAGTTGGCCTTGGATGATTTTATGAGTGATCATAGTTTTTTTGCTAGTACTGATCAGAGATGCCTTCCCTTTTAGGGATTTTGCTCTGTCATGTAGTAGCTTCCTCCTCCGGTTGTAAGTTTGTTTATGGCTGGGGTCCACCAGACCAGGTGCCTGCCTTTGGGGGAATGGGTCTTGGTTTTATCTGGGATTGCATGATCCATGCATTCTTGAAGGTGCCCATAGAAGGCATTTGCAAAGGATTCAGCAGTGTGGGTTGTGGTTTCCACTGGCCCAGGGGCCTTGAAGGATACCACTTCAGTCTTAAGAAGTGTGAAGTTTGCTTTTGAGAAGTTCTTCACTGTGGTCTTTTGTGCAGGGGGTGGGGGCGGGATGTGGATTTCCAGTGAGATTAATTTATGATCTGATTTTACCAAAGAGGGATATACTTCTGGTGTGGAGCATTTTGTCCCCATGTTTGTGATGATCAGGTCTAGTATATTGTCTCCTCTTGTGGGAATGGTGACTAGTTGTTCCATTGCATTTGAGTTTATGCATTCTAGGAACCTTTGGGCTAGGGTGTTGGGGCTTGAGTAATGTTCCCAATCTATGTTTGGGTATTTGGAGAGACATTCATACTCTCCAGTGTCTTCAGAAAGGCTGTGTGGGGTTCCTGAGTTTGAGAGGGTGGTCTGTAGCATGCTACAAACTGTAAGGCAGTTTTGCCTATGGTTAGTTGCACCTGGATAGTCTCCGATGCTTCGTGCGTTGCCACTAACCTGGAGGTGTGGGTATCTTTGATGAAAATGGATACACCCCCTCCTTTTGTGGTTCGGTCCAAGTTTTGGGGCCGGAACGCATGATATGAGGTAAAACCTGATAGTGCTGGGGTGCTCTCAGGAGCCTTGAACCAGGTTTCAGTCACTGCACAGACATCGATGTTCTCCATACTGAGGAGGGCTTCGAGGGCGTGCATCTTGAGGTTTAGACTTCTGGCATTGAGCAGCATTACCCTTAGTTTTTTTCCACTTGTGTTTTCTAGGGAGGTAGGTTTGTCATTTGAGCCTTGCCTAAAAAAGGCACTATGGGGGTGGCAAGAGCCTTGGCCAATATCCGGAAGCCCAGGGGTGACAGGTGCACGCCATCCCTTGCGAAGCAGCGTGGCTTGTCAGGCATGTCCTCCCAAGCAGACAGACATTGGATCCCCTTAGAATGACACCAGTAATTAAGCCAATTGTTAAAACTGATCATTTTGTCTTTGTACTGTGGCATCATTCCTGGTGAGGGTAAGATGCTGCTCAGGGTCAGGGTCATACCGGCCTGGGCTACATAATCAGAGAGCTCCTCTATGTCTCTTTTTATGTAGTCCAGGGAGGTACATCTCAGGTCGTTCACACCGGCATGTACAATGACTGAGTCATATTTGTACTTGCTGTGGAGTGACCTGAGTGCTTGTGTTATGTGGCGGATTCTAGCTCCCGACAGGCAGCTTACTGTGACCTTTTCCTTGTTCAGTCTGGTGAGCGGGACGTCAGTGTGTCTGACTATGGAGTCACCTATTACAAGTGTGTCTGGCATGTTGTTTGGCCTTAAGGGCTGTGACTGTTTAGCACACTGACTTTGTGAACTATGTGTTGCATGTGCTATGTCTTGAGGTGGTGGTTGCTTGGGTGTCTGCTAACAATTGTTTTAAACACTCTGATTCACTTTGGCAACATCCAGATGGCAGATTGGTCTTCCCTATATCCATGCTAAATTCTCTCATTAAAACTTATCATTTGCCAGCCCATGTTGGGGTACAACCTTTAATAAAACAAATCCAAAGGGATTGGTTTGCCCCAAGGCTTTCTGCTTCTGTACAGCACTTTGTGAGCAAATGCTCCATTTGTTTACAGTACAATATTTCAAAAGACACAATGGCTCCCGCACAACCCTTGCCAAAACCATTGGGACCATTTTGCGCTTTGCAATGGGATTTTATTGAATTACCAATATGTGCTAGTTTTAAATATGTTTTAACTGTTGTTGATATTTTTTCTGGCTGGCTAGAAGCATACCCATGTGTAAAGAATGATGCTATATCAGTTGCTAAGAAACTTTGTTATGAATTTATACCTCGATTTGGTGTTCCCTGTTATATATATTCAGATTGTGGAACACATTTTACAGCTCAGTTAATTGACTCACTGTGTACTATGTTGGGTATCACTTTAAAATTTCACTGCCCATATCGACCACAGGCATCTGGCATTATCGAACATATGAATCAAACACTGAAAACCAGACTATCAAAAATTACTACTGAAACAGGCCTCACTTGGGTACAGGCCTTACCTCTAGCTTTGCTCTCTATGAGAGCACAAGTACATCCTACTATAGGTCTTTCTCCTCATGAAATCCTCATGGGCCGCCCTATGCGCATGCCCATGACTCCACCACCACCCTTTTCTGTGTATGATGCCTTTGATCATGATATTATTGTATATTGCACTTCTCTTGTTTCTTTCTTACAGTATTATCACCACCAAGTAGCAGTGGCACAACATAATCCTGATCCTTTCCTGTCTTCTGCACTGCAACTGGGAGATTGGGTATATGTCAAGTCTTTCTCCCAAAAAACAGCACTGCAAGCTCGTTGGAAGGGGCCCTACCTGGTTCTATTGACAACATCTTCAGCGGTACGCTTACAAGGCTCACCTACCTGGATTAATATATCACACATTAAGAAAGTCATCCCATCTGAAGATCAAACACCTTTACTTTTTACAGCTCCAGATTCCTCACCTATTGCTTCTCGAACTAGAAGCCATACTGTCCCAGTACCTGATGATGACTGACATTTCTCCAATCAGGACACTTCTGCATTCCGACACAAAAATCCAACCAAATCCACCATTTCCACAGAAGTACTGCATAACTATTATGGTGACTATTTTTGTTGTTATCGTCTTCTTACTATGGCCATTTCTATTTCCTGCTCCAGTCATACCTCATGCTAACAAAACTGCGTGGCATCCACAATTCAACACCTACCAAGCAATAAAATATGCTTATGCATCATCCCTTAATATCTCCAATTGCTGGATCTGCACTGCCATTCCTATGGTTCATGGGGGATTGATGCTAAATATAGTCCCTATAGGGATTGAAGAGACTTGGATGAATCTGATCTATGACAGATGAAAGGTTGTCTCAAAACACAAGGTAGCATTACAGTTGTCCCTCCGTTAAAATGGAACTGTGTGTTTTCAAAGACTTGATAAAACCAGAATAGGATCCAGAGTAGGGTGGAGCCATTGTAACAAAACTGTGGTATATAACTGTACTGCATAGGGTTGTGTAACAGATTTTTCAAGAATTGTTAAGAATTCTATAGCTAACTTTTCCCAGAAAATAGAAACTGTCTATTGGAAAATATTCAAAGGACTTCAGAATACTGGGAATCGCTTTAAGTCTATCAATATCACCATTAAAGTAGAAAACTGTTATTTTGTGCGTGGAAGAAAGGCATATAAATGGCTACCAGGAAACTGGTCTGGCAGTTGTTTCCTGGGTTACCTAGTTCCAGCTATTCGACATGTGTAATCCAGGCTGCAGAGAGCTGAATAAGCGACTTTTCTTGATACTAAGTATATTTTTTGTTGCTTTCCACATCTGAATACCTAGCAACTGTATTTCGCCTGCCTTTCTGTTACATTGAAGCTGTTTTTACTGCATTTAACTTAATATTGCACTTGGAATCCTTGTTTGTTACTATTTGACTGTATTTGTAGCAAATTCTTCTGTGTAAGCTGTAGTAGCTGATTCATAGCATTTATAAGTGTTTGCTGTACCTGTTTCTGCCTGTTTTGTGAAAAAAAGAAAAAAGAAAAAATATCTCTTGTTTTTCCTGCTTTACTAGTTTAGTCCAGTTTCAGAGTTGCTGATTCCTGGGCTTTGGTTGTAGTTCCTGTGTACTGTTTCCTTGCCTTATTTGGGGAAGGAAGCTACCTTGCTTTCCTGCTTTACTAGCTTAGTCCAGTTTCAGGTTGCTGATTCCTGGGCTTTGGTTGTAGTTCCTGTGTACTGTTTCCTTGCCTTATTTGGGGAAGGAAGCTACCTTGCTTACCAGTGGGAGTGGGAAGCATTGAGCTGCTGCTTTGTCCAGTTTTGTGAGGTTTCAGCCAGTAACTAGTAGTTTATTGGTCGTTTTGGGCCAGTTTCTAGCTTTTCCAGCCCCTGGTATAAAACTTTCAGCTTGTACCTACTCAGCACAGACTCCACGTGGGCCAGCAGAGTAATCCAGGCTGCAGAGAGCTGAATAAGCGACTTTTCTTGATACTAAGTATATTTTTGTTGCTTTCCACATCTGAATACCTAGCAACTGTATTTCGCCTGCCTTTCTGTTACATTGAAGCTGTTTTACTGCATTTAACTTAATATTGCACTTGGAATCCTTGTTTGTTACTATTTGACTGTATTTGTAGCAAATTCTTCTGTGTAAGCTGTAGTAGCTGATTCATAGCATTTATAAGTGTTTGCTGTACCTGTTTCTGCCTGTTTTGTGAAAAAAAAGAAAAAAAGAAAAAAATATCTCTTGTTTTTCCTGCTTTACTAGTTTAGTCCAGTTTCAGAGTTGCTGATTCCTGGGCTTTGGTTGTAGTTCCTGTGTACTGTTTCCTTGCCTTATTTGGGGAAGGGAAGCTACCATACTTTCCTGCTTTACTAGTTTAGTCCAGTTTCAGAGTTGCTGATTCCTGGTCTTTGGTTGTAGTTCCTGTGTACTGTTTCCTTGCCTTATTTGGGGAAGGGAAGCTACCTTGCTTACCAGTGGGAGTGGGAAGCATTGAGCTGCCTTTTGTCCAGTTTTGTGAGGTTTCAGCCAGTAACTAGTAGTTTATTGGTCGTTTTGGGCCAGTTTCTAGCTTTTCCAGCCCCCTGGTATAAAACTTTCAGCTTGTACCTACTCAGCACAGACTCCACGTGGGCCAGCAGAGTAATCCAGGCTGCAGAGAGCTGAATAAGTGACTTTTCTTGATACTAAGTATATTTTTTGTTGCTTTCCACATCTGAATACCTAGCAACTGTATTTCGCCTGCCTTTCTGTTACATTGAAGCTGTTTTTACTGCATTTAACTTAATATTGCACTTGGAATCCTTGTTTGTTACTATTTGACTGTATTTGTAGCAAATTCTTCTGTGTAAGCTGTAGTAGCTGATTCATAGCATTTATAAGTGTTTGCTGTACCTGTTTCTGCCTGTTTTGTGAAAAAAAAGAAAAAAAAAGAAAAAAATATCTCTTGTTTTTCCTGCTTTACTAGTTTAGTCCAGTTTCAGAGTTGCTGATTCCTGGGCTTTGGTTGTAGTTCCTGTGTACTGTTTCCTTGCCTTATTTGGGGGAAGGGAAGCTACCTTGCTTTCCTGCTTTACTAGCTTAGTCCAGTTTCAGAGTTGCTGATTCCTGGGCTTTGGTTGTAGTTCCTGTGTACTGTTTCCTTGCCTTATTTGGGGAAGGGAAGCTACCTTGCTTACCAGTGGGAGTGGGAAGCATTGAGCTGCCTTGTCCAGTTTTGTGAGGTTTCAGCCAGTAACTAGTAGTTTATTGGTCGTTTTGGGCCAGTTTCTAGCTTTTCCAGCCCCTGGTATAAAACTTTCAGCTTGTACCTACTCAGCACAGACTCCACGTGGGCCAGCAGAGTAATCCAGGCTGCAGAGAGCTGAATAAGCGACTTTTCTTGATACTAAGTATATTTTTGTTGCTTTCCACATCTGAATACCTAGCAACTGTATTTCACCTGCCTTTCTGTTACATTGAAGCTGTTTTTACTGCATTTAACTTAATATTGCACTTGGAATCCTTGTTTGTTACTATTTGACTGTATTTGTAGCAAATTCTTCTGTGTAAGCTGTAGTAGCTGATTCATAGCATTTATAAGTGTTTGCTGTACCTGTTTCTGCCTGTTTTGTGAAAAAAAAAGAAAAAAAATATCTCTTGTTTTTCCTGCTTTACTAGTTTAGTCCAGTTTCAGAGTTGCTGATTCCTGGGCTTTGGTTGTAGTTCCTGTGTACTGTTTCCTTGCCTTATTTGGGGGAAGGGAAGCTACCTTGCTTTCCTGCTTTACTAGCTTAGTCCAGTTTCAGAGTTGCTGATTCCTGGGCTTTGGTTGTAGTTCCTGTGTACTGTTTCCTTGCCTTATTTGGGGGAAGGGAAGCTACCTTGCTTACCAGTGGGAGTGGGAAGCATTGAGCTGCCTTTTGTCCAGTTTTGTGAGGTTTCAGCCAGTAACTAGTAGTTTATTGGTCGTTTTGGGCCAGTTTCTAGCTTTTCCAGCCCCCTGGTATAAAACTTTCAGCTTGTACCTACTCAGCACAGACTCCACGTGGGCCAGCAGAGTAATCCAGGCTGCAGAGAGCTGAATAAGCGACTTTTCTTGATACTAAGTATACTTTTTGTTGCTTTCCACATCTGAATACCTAGCAACTGTATTTCGCCTGCCTTTCTGTTACATTGAAGCTGTTTTTACTGCATTTAACTTAATATTGCACTTGGAATCCTTGTTTGTTACTATTTGACTGTATTTGTAGCAAATTCTTCTGTGTAAGCTGTAGTAGCTGATTCATAGCATTTATAAGTGTTTGCTGTACCTGTTTCTGCCTGTTTTGTGAAAAAAAGAAAAAAAAGAAAAAATATCTCTTGTTTTTCCTGCTTTACTAGTTTAGTCCAGTTCAGAGTTGCTGATTCCTGGGCTTTGGTTGTAGTTCCTGTGTACTGTTTCCTTGCCTTATTTGGGGGAAGGGAAGCTACCTTGCTTTCCTGCTTTACTAGCTTAGTCCAGTTTCAGAGTTGCTGATTCCTGGGCTTTGTTTGTAGTTCCTGTGTACTGTTTCCTTGCCTTATTTGGGGAAGGAAGCTACCTTGCTTACCAGTGGGAGTGGGAAGCATTGAGCTGCCTTTGTCCAGTTTTGTGAGGTTTCAGCCAGTAACTAGTAGTTTATTGGTCGTTTGGGCCAGTTTCTAGCTTTTCCAGCCCCCTGGTATAAAAGCTAAACGCCAGCGTTAGTGCGATTAGAGCAATTTAGCTGAGCTGCCACTGTTGCACACTAGGGCAGTGCCGGTTAAGCAGGTTTAAACTATTCGGCTACCTAAAGTCCACTCTTCAAATTTTCCCTTAAAACTACCTTCCTCGAACTATACTACTGATCAAATCAGCGTATCCTATAACTAAAAGATCAACTCTACTTGACTCCAAGTAGACTATTCTCTATCTATTAAACCTAGCACTTGCTCTACAGTACTTATTACCTTGATACGGCACTCTTGTCATAGATAGTACCCCAAAAGGCAACCCCCATTTCTCGGTCACCCGTCCCCGAATCTTTTTTAAAGTTTTTCGTCTGCCCTTCTAGCATGTCGAGGGATCAGTTGCTAGTGTCCTCTCCTGCTCAGCTGGTGAACCTGGGAATATTGAGGCAATGTTTCAATTGCCTCATGTACACAGACAACCCTTTCCTCCTCCCACAAAACACAAATACATGAGAGATGCAACTATACGGCCAAACTGGAGGCTGAGCTCTCTCAACATAGGACTGGCAAGACCAGTCAGGAGAGAAGGTTACCACACACACTATAGACCCAGTCTCACATAGTACCATTACAACCTCAAATCATACACATAAACACACAAAGACATACTCGGAGGCTCTGATCAAAAATCTACGAAAACAGCAGAGGCCACCAAAGCAGACACCCAAACAACCACCACCTCAGAACACAACACCCGCAACACATAGACCTCACAGTCAGAGTGTCAAACAGTCACAGCCCTTAAGGCCAAACACAATGCCAGACACACTAGTCATTGGTGACTCCATAGTCAGACACACTGATGTCCTGCTCACCAGACTGAGTAAGGAGAAGGTCACAGTAAGCTGCCTGTCGGGCTAGAATCCGCCACATAACGCAAGCACTCAGGTCTCTCAACAGCAGGTACAAATATGACTCAGTCATTGTCCACGCTGGTGTAAACGACCTGAGACGTACCTCCTTGGACTACATGAAAAGAGACATTGAGGAGCTCTCTGATTATGTAGCCCAGGCAGGTATGACCCTGACCTTGAGCAGTATCCTACCTTCACCAAGAATGATGCCACAATACAGAGATAAGATGATCAGCTTTAACAATTGGCTTAAACACTGGTGTCATTCAAAGGGGATCCAGTATCTGTCTGCCTGGGATGACATGCTGGACAAGCCATGCTGCTTCGCAAGGGATGGCTTGCACCTGTCACCCCTGGGATTCCGGATATTGGCAAAGGCTCTTGCCACCCCCATAGTGCCTTTTTAGGCAAGGCTCAAATTCTAAACCTACCACCCTAGAACACAAAAAAGGAAAAAAACTAAGGGTAATGCTGCTCAATGCCTTTTTTTTGTGTCTTTTGCGATTTTCTCTCAAAAGTTGGCCTTGGATGATTTTATGAGTGATCATAGTTTTTGCTAGTACTGATCAGAGTATGCCTTCCCTTTTAGGGATTTTTGCTCTGTCATGTAGTAGCTTCCTCCTCCTGTTGTAAGTTTGTTTATGGCTGGGGTCCCACCAGCACTGTATGCGCCTGCCTTTGGGGAATGGGTCTTGGTTTTATTTGGGTTGCATGATCCATGCATTCTTGAAGGTGCCCATAGAAGGCATTTGCAAAGGATTCAGCAGTGTGGGTTGTGGTTTCCACTGGCCCAGGGGCCTTGAAGGATACCACTTCAGTCTTAAGAAGTGTGAAGTTTGCTTTGAGAAGTTCTTCACTGTGGTCTTTATTACTGCAGGGGGGTGGGGCTGGGATGTGGATTTCCAGTGAGATTAATTTATGGTCTGATTTTTACCAAAGAGGATATACTTCCGGTGTGTGGAGCATTTTGTCCCCATGTTTGTGATGATCAGGTCTAGTATATTGTCTCCTCTTGTGGGAATTTGAGTTTATGAATTCTAGGAACCTTTGGGCTAGGGTGTTGGGGCTTGAGTAATGTTCCCAATCTATGTTTGGGTAGTTGAAGTCTCCCAAAATGATGGTATTTGGAGAGACATTCATACTCTCCAGTGTCTTCAGGAAGGCTGTGTGGGGTTCCTGAGTTTGAGAGGGTGGTCTGTAGCATGCTAAAAACTGTAAGGCAGTTTTGCCTATGGTTAGTTGCACCCGGATAGTCTCCGATGCTTCGTGCATTGCCACTAACCTGGAGGTGTGGGTATCTTTGATGAAAATGGATACTCCCCCTCCTTTTGTGGTTTGGTCCAAGTTTTGGGGCCGGAACGCATGATATGAGGTAAAACCTGATAGTGCTGGGGTGCTCTCAGGAGCCTTGAACCAGGTTTCAGTCACTGCACAGACATTGATGTTCTCCATACTGAGGAGGGCTTCGAGGGCATGCATCTTGAGGTTTAGACTTCTGGCATTGAGCAGCATTACCCTTAGTTTTTCCACTTGTGTTTTCTAGGGAGGTAGGTTTGTCATTTGAGCCTTGCCTAAAAGGCACTATAGGGGTGGCAAGAGCCTTGGCCAATATCCGAGGCCCAGGGGTGACAGGTGCACGCCATCCCTTGAAGCAGCGTGGCTTGTCAGCATGTCCTCCCAAGCAGACAGACATTGGATCCCCTTAGAATGACACCAGTAATTAAGCCAATTGTTAAAACTGATAATTTTGTCTTTGTACTGTGGCATCATTCCTGGTGAGGGTAAGATGCTGCTCAGGGTCAGGGTCATACCGGCCTGGGCTACATAATCAGAGCTCCTCTATGTCTCTTTTATGTAGTCCAGGAGGTACATCTCAGGTCGTTCACACCGGCATGTACAATGACTGAGTCATATTTGTACTTGCTGTGGAGTGACCTGAGTGCTTGTGTTATGTGGCGGATTCTAGCTCCCGACAGGCAGCTTACTGTGACCTTTTCCTTGTTCAGTCTGGTGAGCGGGACATCAGTGTGTCTGACTATGGAGTCACCTATTACAAGTGTGTCTGGCATGTTGTTTGGCCTTAAGGGCTGTGACTGTTTAGCACACTGACTTTGTGAACTATGTGTTGCATGTGCTATGTCTTGAGGTGGTGGTTGCTTGGGTGTCTGCTAACAATTGTTTTAAACACTCTGATTCACGTTGGCAACATCCAGATGGCAGATTGGTCTTCCCTATATCCATGCTAAATTCTCTCATTAAAACTTATCATTTGCCAGCCCATGTTGGGGTACAACCTTTAATAAAACAAATCCAAAGGGATTGGTTTGCCCCAAGGCTTTCTGCTTCTGTACAGCACTTTGTAAGCAAATGCTCCATTTGTTTACAGTACAATATTTCAAAAGACACAATGGCTCCCGCACAAGCCTTGCCAAAACCATTGGGACCATTTTGCGCTTTGCAATGGGATTTTATTGAATTACCAATATGTGCTAGTTTTAAATATGTTTTAACTGTTGTTGATATTTTTTCTGGCTGGCTAGAAGCATACCCATGTGTAAAGAATGATGCTATATCAGTTGCTAAGAAACTTTGTTATGAATTTATACCTCGATTTGGTGTTCCCTGTTATATATATTCAGATTGTGGAACACATTTTACAGCTCAGTTAATTGACTCACTGTGTACTATGTTGGGTATCACTTTAAAATTTCACTGCCCATATTGACCACAGGCATCTGGCATTATCGAACATATGAATCAAACACTGAAAACCAGACTATCAAAAATTACTACTGAAACAGGCCTCACTTGGGTACAGGCCTTACCTCTAGCTTTGCTCTCTATGAGAGCACAAGTACATCCTACTAAAGGTCTTTCTCCTCATGAAATCCTCATGGGCCACCCTATGTGCATGCCCATGACTCCACCACCACCCTTTTCTGTGTATGATGCCTTTGATCATGATATTATTGTATATTGCACTTCTCTTGTTTCTTTCTTACAGTATTATCACCACCAAATAGCAGTGGCACAACATAATCCTGATCCTTTCCTGTCTTCTGCACTGCAACTGGGAGATTGGGTATATGTCAAGTCTTTCTCCCAAAAAACAGCACTGCAACCTCGTTGGAAGGGGCCCTACCTGGTTCTATTGACAACATCTTCAGCGGTATGCTTACAAGGCTCACCTACCTGGATTAATATATCACACGTTAAGAAAGTCATCCCATCTGAAGATCAAACACCTTTACTTTTTACAGCTCCAGATTCCTCACCTATTGCTTCTCGAACTAGAAGCCATACTGTCCCAGTACCTGATGATGACTGACATTTCTCCAATCAGGACACTTCTGCATTCCGACACAAAAATCCAACCAAATCCACCATTTCCACAGAAGTACTGCATAACTATTATGGTGACTATTTTTGTTGTTATCGTCTTCTTACTATGGCCATTTCTATTTCCTGCTCCAGTCATACCTCATGCTAACAAAACTGCATGGCATCCACAATTCAACACCTACCAAGCAATAAAATATGCTTATGCATCATCCCTTAATATTTCCAATTGCTGGATCTGCACTGCCATTCCTATGGTTCATGGGGGATTGATACTAAATATAGTCCCTATAGGGATTGAAGAGACTTGGATGAATCTGATCTATGACAGATGAAAGGTTGTCTCAAAACACAAGGTAGCATTACAGTTGTCCCTCCGTTAAAATGGAACTGTGTGTTTTCAAAGACTTGATAAAACCAGAATAGGATCCAGAGTAGGGTGGAGACATTGTAAAAAAACTGTGGTATATAACTGTACTGCATGGGGATGTGTAACAGATTTTTCAAGAATTGTTAAGAATTCTATAGCTAACTTTTCCCAGAAAATAGAAACTGTCTATTGGAAAATATTCGAAGGACTTCAGAATACTGGGAATCGCTTTAAGTCTATCAATATCACCATTAAAGTAGAAAACTGTTATTTTGTGTGCGGAAGAAAGGCATATAAATGGCTACCAGGAAACTGGTCTGGCAGTTGTTTCCTGGGTTACCTAGTTCCAGCTATTCGACATGTGTCTACTTTACTTAAAGGAAAAATTCGGAACGTTCCAGAGGTCAAGAGGTCTACCAACCCGGTAGGTCAAGTCGATGCTTCCTGGATCTATCATCATGACTTAGCTCATGCTAGTACCAAAGGACTATCCCATATGGACTTGGGTGATGATGTCATATCATGGGCTGGTATCATTCTGTCATACGGAGCAGTGAAGTCAATTTGGGAACTGAGAAAGTTATCTAAACTGCCCAAAAGTTTGAGCAATGCTACATTTTCTGCCCTAGAATTAGTAACTGATGAACTGACTGCTATGAGAGCTGTAGTACTCCAAAACCGTATGGCTCTCAATTTCACCCTAGCGGTGAAAGGAGGAACTTGTGCTTTAATCCAGGAGGAGTGCTGTACGTTTATTTCTGACGATCAGCACGAAATTGAAAGTCACCTTGAACTGATTCAGAGAATTTCTGAACTTTCAGAGGCCAAAGAGGCCGATACTTCAACATGGGCTTGGTTAACCAACCGGTTCTCAAGTTGGGGAGGTGGACTGTTGAAACTGATTTTATTAATTGCAGTATTAGCAATTGTTGCTTTTCTTGACTTATTTCTAATCAAAGCATTTATTTTGAAATTAATGTCTTCAAAAACTGTGAATAAAATGCCTAAGTTTTATATGCCTGCAGCTATGAATGTAAACGATAAAATGACAAAGTTTTCCAATGATAAAAAGACCAGTAGCATGGTTATGTTAGATTTAGGACAAATGTATGATAGGTAAAATGGTGATGCTTACACAGCATCAAATGGGGGATTGTAGAATATGAACAGCCAAAGCATGTGTTTGAGGAAATTGAGTATGTGACAGTCTGTACGCAAAATGTACTTTGAATTGTGAACTCTGAATGAACTCTGAACAATGAAGAAAATGCTGAACAACAAGAATCTGCCTAACAGCAGTAAATGTGCCTTTTATGGAAGTGCATCCGCTTTTCTCTTTTTGCCTAGAGATATGATGATGTGAATTTTCTTATATTTACGGGTAAACCTTTGATTGGTTAATTGCCCTGTGCAATAATCTAATTGGTTCAGTTTCATATTTTTGTACTGTCAGCACTATTACCAGTACATAAGCTTGTTTATTTCCTTGTTCTGGGAGTCTCCCTGGTACTTTCCATGAGGCTCCCGCACGTGTGTACTTGTAGTTAATAAAAGCCACTGAAAGAGAGAAAGAGCTGTATTCTTCATTTACAAAGTAATGTACGACTTAACATTACGGAGTGTCAGTAGCCTAAAAAGCATTTCTCGAAACACAGTCAGAGACAGACAGACACACAAACACACACACTCACACAATTGCCAAGTCTGGGGTTAGAACTACTACCTAACTAGTTTATCACTACAGCAGCATGCAGTTATGGGGCGTACCTTGGAGATTACTGAGATACAGTTCTCCCAAAGGTGTATTTCACATTGGATGACCTCAGCAGGCTTGTCATAATACTGCTATGAGGAGGGCATTGTGTGCATGGGCCATAACCCATTCATGTCGGGGTTAACATGCCACATGCGGGCACACACGAGGTCATATGTCACAGGTACATGTATACAGCTACTAGATGACTACTTCCTTGTACACTCATGTTGCACAGCTGGCAAGTGCACCACATAGTCTGTCATGCTGACAGATAATGGCGGCTAGTATCTGCAGTGAGTGACATCTGCACCTCATGCGTATGGGGCCCTTTGGCTGTGTGCTGGGTGGGACAGGCCCAGATGGCTCCTGGTCACAGTCACCCTCTTCCACACATCTATGTCTATCTACCTTTGGCTTATTATAGTGTGTTGTCCTTACATATGTGTCTGTATTCCTATCCACTGTGTGTGAAAAGCAGAAGTGGTGCATGCTGACATGTGTCTGCACTAAGAACTGCAACTGCCAGATATGTCTGATCCACTGGTGTTTGCAGACATGGCCTTCATGTGTTTAAGTGTGTGAGCATGCCCAGTATGACCTTTCAATATGTTGTTGACTGACATTGTCTTCATTCCTCCAAGTGTGTGAGCATACCCAGTATGGCCATCTGTATTGCATGTGTGGATCAAGTTCAGGTAGTTTGTACTGCGGTGCTTATGTTTGTGTTGTACACTGACAGGTAGCATGCTGTGTCTGCAGGATATCCATCGGTCATTTGGCATTGACTGTTGCTACAGTTCTGCATAGTGGGGGGGACACACCTGACTGTTTCTACTTTTCTACACAGGAGTGGGGGGGGGCACACCTGACTGTTACTATAAGTGTATGTATGATGGGGGGGCACACCTGCCACTTGTACACATTTGCTAGGACTGTATTGGTATGTCAGGTACTCCATTTCAGTCTGTAGTCTTACCTATTGTGCTGGCTAGAGGCATACCAGTGTATTACAGATCTTAGCTTTAATTACCTACATATTAGTTTCTGACTTACTAGCCTTCACAACTTACATCCAATTGCCTGACCTGCTGTAGTCTGTCTGTGTAGGCCTTGGGGAGGGGTTACCCATAGGGCTCATTCAGAGGACATAGTACAGCAGTTGTTTGTGTTTGACTACACCTGTCCTGCTGTCTGAGACTGTTGTTGGGTATGTGAACCTTCCAGACTGGCATGAGTGGGTCTTATGGATACACATGTCACTCAGCCCATTTCCTGCAGTGGGTTTTGTCACCCTGTGTAGTACTGGCTACTGTGGTGACTCCAGTATGTGTTACAGATGTCATGGTGCCACTATGGGTATCTACTGTCTGCTGCCATATCATTCAGCCACCCAATTCCCTTGCATGCTCACATGCATACCATAGCTACATGCAGCAACACATTCTACTCCATTTGGCAATTGGTAGGTTGATTGACTTACCTTGAGGGTGTGCCAGACTTGAGGATGGTGCTGGAGGGCTGCCTATGTCGGTTGCACATTGTACACTCCCTATACATGGTTGAGCACAGGTAGTGTCATGTTTGGCATCCCTTTTACTGTCTGTGTGAGTCAGAGAGAGGTGTCATTCCCTGGGTCCCTACTGTGTCAGTGCATATGCTATGCATTGCCTCTTTGCCAAGGCCAGGGCATACTGGGCACACCTCCTTCTGCCTACTGATGCAGGCTCAGGTTGTTCCTCCTCTGAGTCAGTCTGTACCTGTACAGGCCTTGGCATTGGTAGGGGGCTGTGTGGCCCTGCCCCATTCTGTTCCTGCTGCAGCTGTTTCACAGTATCATATTGTGTAGCATAGCACATACCATAACAATTTGGGTACATGTAGCTGATGAATACTGCAAAGCTCCACTGGATGTGTCCAGACACCGGAACTGTGACCTGAGCATCCAAAACTCACGCTCTATATGTCTGGCCTGTGCGTGTGCCTCATTATGGTGTTGTTGTTCAGGTGTGTGTGCATTTCTGATGGGTATCATCAGCCACAGCTCCAGTGGGTACCCAGCATCCCCCACTACGTGACTATAGGGGATGTCCACATTGGCAAATCTGTGTTACAGCTGCATCAGATGCCATATGTGTGAATCTTTATAGCTTACAGGGCAGCCAACACACACATTCATTATAATGCCCTGGGCATCACATATGACCTTGCAACTGATGAAGGTTTATGCCCCTGTGGTTGATGTAGGCCCTACCCTGCTCACTGGGTGGTGCTTTGATGCATATGTGCATGCAGTCTATAGCATCTAATACCCCAGGGTATTCTGCTCTTTGGTGGAAGAGACGCATAGTGCTGGTCAACACCTCACATGTGTTGAGGAAATATACGTGCTCACTGGCATGTGCTGCCATGACATCCAGGAACTGGTGGAATACTCTGGATGCTGATGCCTCTGAGATCCCCATGATATCCCCAGTTGTGCTTTTGGAGGTACCTGTGGCTAGTATACCTAGGCCTACACATACCTTGGTATCCACTGAGATGGGTTCCCCTTGGCCAGTTTGGTGTGTCAGGTGTGGCTGTCACAGCTCAAAAATTTGCTGTAGGAGGTGTCTGTCCACCCTGTAGTGCTCCACTATCTCCAGCTCATGTAGCCCCTGGTAGGTTACCCTGGGTCTGTACACTCTTCTCCGTCTCCTCACTGTGGGTTGTTCAGCAGCATTTACATCCTCACCACCTTCAGGTTCTTGCACATGATGTTCTATGTTGCCTGCTGAAGCCCTTCTCATTTTGTAGGTTTGTTTGTTAAAATTTCCCCGCATGTATACACCAGTGGTGTAGAGTGTGGAAAAACCAGAGGGGAAAGTATTTGCTTAGTTTATAGTACTGTTCTGGGCTGTGCTGGTCTGCTGTCTGTGTAATTGGCTGAATCTGATACATTTTACCTGCCAGCTAAGCTAGTTCTCCTTGATTACCTTCCTACTGCTGTTTTCTCTTTCTATTGCCTTCCTGATTAAGCCCATGTGTGAGCCACACAAACAGAGTGCTCAAATGTGCACAGAATTGCTATTTCTTGGTTTTTCTCTTTTCTTCCTGTAAAACCCGGTGCGTGGTGTGCACACCCGCTTACACTTTGTAAAGAGTGCTAGACAGGTTTACACACACCCCTAGCTTAGCTGTGCTAAGCTAGGAGCAATCCCGTGCCACAGGGCTCCAATCTGCTTACAGTATGCCTGACACACACAACCATGATGTCACCTATATCCTAGTCTTGCATCCAGCTATTTATACTCTTACACTCTTGGGAACTGGTGCTTTGGAGCACTCTAGGGTGCTTTCTGCCTACTGCCCTTGGATAAGTCCAGAACATTGCCTTCTTCTGCAACTCACTACCTCAAGATATCAAGAAACTATCCCCTGATTTACCCTGTGTGTTTTGCCTGGGTTGAATCTCTCTACTAACTCCACTAGGGTGCTTTCTGCCTACTGCCCTTGGATAAGTCCAGAACATTGCCTTCTTCTGCAACTCACTACCTCAAGATATAGGTTCATAGGTTCATAGGTTTATACTAGGCTATCTGCCCTAAGGCATTTATAAGCCTAGCCCAAAGTTTTGTGGCTTACGCCACCCCTTATATGAAAAAAATACTGTACCCATTAGTTTGTTGTGCCTCTGTCCAGCAGTGACACAGAGATGATTCCCGGGGTAAACCTACGATCTCCCATCCACAGGTCAAGATTTCTCTTGAACAGAGCCAGCGAGGTGCTCTGCCTCACATGGACTGGGATTTTATTCCACAGCATAGGGAGTCTCTGAGTGATAAATCTATCCCTCCAGCATGTCCTATTTATATCTGTGCTAAGGTTTAAGTCGCTTGCTCTAGTGGTTTTGGTGGATTTGGATTTTTTGAGGTGGAGCATGTCCATTAATTCCGGGTTGGACATGGCCTTGTATGTCAGGCACATGTCACCTCTGAGCAGACGGTATGTGACTGAATAGAGCTGGAGTTTCTTCAATCTGGTAGCATAGGACAGATTTTGGAGTCCCTTTATCCTTTTGGTGAGGAACTTTTGGGGTCTCTCCAATTGCTGCAGATCTCGGGTGAGATACATCCCAAATGGGGCATTGTACTCGATCAATGGTCTGATAAGTGAAGAGTACAGGGGAACAATGACCTCACTAGATCTGGATGTGAATCCCTTCATGATCAGGTGGGCAATGTAGAAGGTCTTTCTAACCACTTTAGCAATGTGAGTGTCAAAAGAAAGGCCACTGTCAACCTGGGTCCCCAGGTCCCTGATAACCTCTTCTGTGCTTAGTGGATTGCCACCTATATGGTAGCTTGGGGTTACCTTGTTTTTCCCGAAGGGTATGACTATACATTTTTTGGCATTTAACTTCAGGCCATGGCTCTGGCACCAGCTATCTGTTTCCATGAGTCCCTTCTGAAGGATATCCGTGTCCGATGCACTTTCCACTATGGCCCAGTTTGCAGTCGCCTGCAAACTTTGTCAGCCAAAGTCCTCCCATGTTGGCCTGTACTTCTGAGAAGTAGATGCCGAACAATAGGGGGCCAAGGACCGAGCCCTGTGGGACACCACTTGTGACCGGCTTGGAGTCTAACATAGCGCCAGCAACTCTAACCCTGTGGGTTCTGTCCTTAAGCCAGTTTGCAACCCATCTTGTGACATATGGGTTTACATTTAAGCTGGTAAGTTTTTCTACAATACCCGAGTGGGGTATTGTGTCAAAAGCCTTTGCAAGGTCAAGGTAGGCTGTATGGACTGCCTTTCCCTCATCAATGGCCTTGGTGACTGTTTCGAAGAAGTCGACCAAGTTCAAAAGGCATGATCTGCCCTTGACGAACCCAAACTGTATCAAGAAAGTATGTCGACCTATATCATGGAGTTGTAATTTATAACCAACTTAACCCTGCTAAGCTTTGTGTTTGCTCGCAGCTAAGCTTGCCAGCAGCAACCCCCCCCTTACTCCTTTCTTACCTTCCTCTCCCCTACCTTAGACTGCTACTTAGCTTGTGCTCTCTCTCCCATTAGTCTAGTTCTATTTCTGAGAGCCCCTGTAAATGTTTACTGCATCTCCGCTTTTGCCCACTAGATGTCGCCCTGTCCCCATCTATACTCATTGTACTAGTATTTATTTCTACGTAATTCTTCCTATCTCACCTTTCCTACTCCTATCCCTTTCCTCCTTTTGAAGTTCTCTCTTACCCTCTCCTCCTTAGGCTACCTTCTCTTACCTGGACTCGGTCAGCTTTCTCTGATACTTTTTCCTTCCTCTTTGGTATACTCTGTGCTCTGTCTCTCCTACCTTTTCTGGATCTTCTTGCTTTCTCTCTCAGTCTCATCTGTATCCAAGTTTACTTACATATTGCATTCCTTTTTCACATATATTGGTTTTACCTGGTTCTACCTACCTCTACTCTCTGTTAAATCTCTATTATCCTCTCTGTTCCCCTATCTTTTATTTCATCCTTTTATCCCCCTTCATTCTCTGTATTTTTACTACCCTAATGTATACTATCTTATCCCTATTCTATTAGGAATTAGTATTCCCCTCCTCTATTCTACTGTACACACCCCTTCGGGTCTTTACCTGCCTTCTTGCTATCCCTACTCCTCCCCCTCCCTAGGTATTTCCGCTGTAAGTTCTTAAAGACCCTCCTAACCCCCAGGGCACCATCTTTAATTCAGCCCACCTCTCCGCTGCTGTGCGTGCCTGGCTGTGCGCTCTTATTCTGTAGTAAGTTTGTACTATTTCCAGAGATGTTTTTCAGTAGAACTGTATGGTTTATATCTTGTAGCTTGTGTGTTACTGACATTCCTGCAAATGCGAAAGCGATTGTGTTATGTATTGTTACGTTTGGTTTCTGTACTAAGTTTTCTTCAACGCTACTCTCTGTTCCAACATCTGTGAGGTTTGCTTTTGCTATGTATGCTGCTTTTAGCGATTGCTCTTAAACACTCTATTTGAAAGTGCATAACAACTGCCCAACGGTATATGCATAGCAGTATATCCTAACGTAATGTTAACGCCATACCTGCTATTCTGCTTTTTTTTTATTAAGCCACCACATGCATAATTTTGTCGCCGATAAGGTTGCGTAGGTGATTTTAAGCTATTACTGTGTACCTACTGTAGCAATGGAGTGTCAGCTTCGATTTTAATAGTTTTTATTTTATCAGCTAAATGCTGCTTACATCTGTGCTCTTGAAGAGTTAGCCTTTTTGGTGCTTGCTTTTTGTTATTTCTTAAACTCTGTATTTGACTATACTAGTACTGTTTAGCGATTGCGTGTCATCCTGATTTTTATAGTTTTAACAGTTAAACACAGATAACTGCTGTGCTTTTAAGGTGTTAGCCTTTTTGATGTTTGTTATTTGTTTTTCTAAACCCTGTTTTTGACTAGATTAGTACTGAGTAGCGATTGGTGCAAGGCTACTCAATCTCTCCTGGACCTCATACTGATATTATTTGGAAATTGTTTGGGTGACTAATAGTCCAAGGGTTTTAATCCTGCTAGGGGTATTTTACCTCTATATACAGGATTAATATTGTTAAAACCTAATTGTATTCTACCTGCCATTTATCTGAACTGAGTGTAAGTTGGAGTGGCCTTACACGTGCAGACTGAGCTGGGATCCTACTCAGTAAGGGCTTCCCTACACTCGACACTCAACCTAGCTTTAGGTTACTTAATTGTTGCATTATCTACAGTATCTATTGTGGATATGCACATTATATAGCTTACAGTAGCCATTTAATGCAATATATCTATTGTATGTGCTATGCCTAAACGCTTAATTTACTTAATGAAACTGCTTGGTCTTGCCTAATCTTATGTGTTATATTACAAAGTACAGTACTTGAATAACCTGTTTTATCTGCACTGTATTAGAAACACTGTATTTTATTATTCTCTTTAACATTATCTTATTTTTTCACTTTTCCTCTTATACTAGCTATCCCCTGATTTACCCTGTGTGTTTTGCCTGGGTTGAATCTCTCTACTAACTCCACTAGGGTGCTTTCTGCCTACTACCCTTGGATAAGTCCAGAACATTGCCTTCTTCTGCAACTCACTACCTCAAGATATCAAGAAAGTATGTCGACCTATATCATGGAGTTGTAATTTATAACCAACTTAACCCTGCTAAGCTTTGTGTTTGCTCCCAGCTAAGCTTGCCAGCAGCAACCCCCCCTTACTCCTTTCTTACCTTCCTCTCCCCTACCTTAGACTGCTACTTAGCTTGTGCTCTCTCTCCCATTAGTCTAGTTCTATTTCTGAGAGCCCCTGTAAATGTTTACTGCATCTCCGCTTTTGCCCACTAGATGTCGCCCTGTCCCCATCTATACCATTGTACTAGTATTTATTTCTACCTAATTCTTCCTATCTCACCTTTCCTATTCCTATCCCTTTCCTCCTTTTGAAGTTCTCTCTTACCCTCTCCTCCTTAGGCTACCTTCTCTTACCTGGACTCGGTCAGCTTTCTCTGATACTTTTTCCTTCCTCTTTGGTATACTCTGTGCTCTGTCTCGCCTACCTTTTCTGGATCTTCTTGCTTTCTCTCCCAGTCTCATCTGTATCCAAGTTTACTTACATATTACATTCCTTTTTCACATATATTGGTTTTACCTGGTTCTATCTACCTCTACTCTCTGTTAAATCTCTATTATCCTCTCTGTTCCCCTATCTTTTATTTCATCCTTTTATCCCCCTTCATTCTCTGTATTTTTACTACCCTAACGTATACTATCTTATCCCTATTCTATTAGGAATTAGTATTCCCCTCCTCTATTCTACTGTACACACCCCTTCCGGTCTTTACCTGCCTTCTTGCTATCCCTACTCCTCCCCCTCCCTAGGTATTTCCGCTGTAAGTTCTTAAAGTCCCTCCTAACCCCCAGGGCGCCATCTTTAATTCAGCCCACCTCTCCGCTGCTGTGCGTGCCTGGCTGTGCGCTCTTATTCTGTAGTAAGTTTGTACTATTTTCAGAGACGTTTTTCAGTAGAACTGTATGGTTTATATCTTGTAGCTTGTGTGTTACTGACATTCCTGTAAACGCGAAAGCGATTGTGTTATGTATTGTTACGTTTGGTTTCTGTACTAAGTTTTCTTCAACGCTACTCTCTGTTCCAACATCTGTGAGGTTTGCTTTTGCTATGTATGCTGCTTTTAGCGACTGCTCTTAAACACTCTATTTGAAAGTGCATAACAACTGCCCAACGGTATATGCATAGCAGTATATCCTAACGTAATGTTAACGCCATACCTGCTATTCTGCTTTTTTTTTTATTAAGCTACCACATGCATAGTTTCGTCACCGATAAGGTTGTGTAGGTGATTTTAAGCTATTACTGTGTACCTACTGTAGCGACGGAGTGTCAGCTTCGATTTTAATAGTTTTTATTTTATCAGCTAAATGCTGCTTACATCTGTGCTCTTGAAGAGTTAGCCTTTTTGGTGCTTGCTTTTTGTTATTTCTTAAACTCTGTATTTGACTATACTAGTACTGTTTAGCGACTGCGTGTCATCCTGATTTTAATAGTTTTAACAGTTAAACACAGATAACTGCTGTACTTTTAAGGTGTTAGCCTTTTTGATGTTTGTTATTTGTTTTTCTAAACCCTGTTTTTGACTAGATTAGTACTGAGTAGCGATTGGTGCAAGGCTACTCAATCTCTCCTGGACCTCATACTGATTGTTTGGGTGACTAATAGTCCAAGGGTTTTAATCCTGCTAGGGGTATTTTACCTCTATATACAGGATTAATATTGTTAAAACCTAATTGTATTCTACCTGCCATTTATCTGAACTGAGTGTAAGTTGGAGTGGCCTTACACGTGCAGACTGAGCTGGGATCCTACTCAGTAAGGGCTTCCCTACACTCGACACTCAACCTAGCTTTAGGTTACTTAATTGTTGCATTATCTACAGTATCTATTGTGGATATGCACATTATATAGCTTACAGTAGCCATTTAATGCAATATATCTATTGTATGTGCTATGCCTAAACGCTTAATTTACTTAATGAAACTGCTTGGTCTTGCCTAATTTTATGTGTTATATTACAAAGTACAGTACTTGAATAACCTGTTTTATCTGCACTGATTTAGAAACACTGTATTTTATTATTCTCTTTAACATTATCTTATTTTTTCCACTTTTCCTCTTATACTAGCTATCCCCTGATTTACCCTGTGTGTTTTGCCTGGGTTAAATCTCTCTACTAACTCCACTAGGGTGCTTTCTGCCTATTGCCCTTGGATAAGTCCAGAACATTGCCTTCTTCTGCAACTCACTACCTCAAGATATCAAGAAAGTATGTCGACCTATATCATGGAGTTGTAATTTATAACCAACTTAACCCTGCTAAGCTTTGTGTTTGCTCCCAGCTAAGCTTGCCAGCAGCAACCCCCCCCCCTTACTCCTTTCTTACCTTCCTCTCCCCTACCTTAGACTGCTACTTAGCTTGTGCTCTCTCTCCCATTAGTCTAGTTCTATTTCTGAGAGCCCCTGTAAATGTTTACTGCATCTCCGCTTTTGCCCACTAGATGTCGCCCTGTCCCCATCTATACCATTGTACTAGTATTTATTTCTACCTAATTCTTCCTATCTCACCTTTCCTACTCCTATCCCTTTCCTCCTTTTGAAGTTCTCTCTTACCCTCTCCTCCTTAGGCTACCTTCTCTTACCTGGACTCGGTCAGCTTGGCTTTAGACCTCACCATAGCACCACCACTGCCCTCCTTTCCTTCGTAGATACCATCAACAGCAATCGCAACAATAATCTATTCTCTTCTGCTCTATTCATTGACCTATCTAAAGCTTTTGACATGGTTAACCACTCTTCTTTAATTAACATCCTCGAATCCCTCTCATTTGACAACCTTGCCATCAAATGGTTTAGTTCATATCTCAGTAACAGACAACAAGCCGTTCTTTGGGACAACCACATCTACTCCTTATTGCCCATTTCTAATGGAGTCCCTCAGGGCTCTATTCTTGGTCCACTTCTCTTCTCCCTTTATATTAATGA
This sequence comes from Protopterus annectens, assembly GCF_019279795.1. Taxonomy (NCBI): domain Eukaryota; kingdom Metazoa; phylum Chordata; order Ceratodontiformes; family Protopteridae; genus Protopterus; species Protopterus annectens. Next base: position 565,428,295 of record NC_056726.1, on the reverse strand, counting down.
TCTTCACTCTATAATCCCTCAAGCTACCTGCATTCAATACGCTGATGACTCCGCTATTATTTGTTCAGCATCCTCCTCTTCAGATCTAATCTCACTAACTCAAAATATCTTCAACACAGTAGAAACATGGTTTACTAGACGATACCTCCTTCTTAATGCTAAAAAACTAAACTTCTCCTCTTCACCCCCACCACTCGTACCTCCCCATTAAACTTTACCATCTTGACAAACAACGCCACTGTCATCTCTCCTGACTCAACAACTAAACTGCTTGGAATAACCATTGATAACAATCTCACTTTTGATCAACACATCAATAACACCATCAAATCAGTTAATAGAAAAATAGGATCCTTATACCGTATTAAGCCATTCCTCACCCCATCAGCTAGAGCTACTATTGCCCACTCCCATCTTATATCTACTCTCTTTTATGCCTCTCCTATCTTCACTAACCTCAAGAAAGCTAACCTAAACAAACTAGCAACTTGCTATAATAACATTGCCCGCTTTGCCACTGGTAACCCTTTCAGAACCCATCACTGCATTAATTTGAAACTTTTAGGCTGGCTAGAACTACAAAACTATCTTATAACCTCCCAACTTACTATTGCCCACAAAATACTGTACCAACCTGATAACACCCCTACACTTGCTCAACTTTTACTCCCTTATAACAATCTTACCTCCCTTCTATCCTCTTGTAAACTCATGATCAAATCCATAAAGGCCCACAACTTAGCTGGTGACTCTTTATTCACTAATACTGTAGGTAGAGTATGGAATCTGCTACCTAAGGATATAACTCTGATCACATCCTTTCCTCTCTTCAAACAAAAAATCAAACTGTACTTCCAAAATCACTGGCTTTGTTCATGTAGTACACCAGACTAACTTCCCTCACTACCCTTCTCCCTACCTTTAACCTTCTCTGTGCTTAATAGTTAGCAAATACATTGTTTTTTTCTTTTCCCCTTTTCTGTCCTACTATGCTCTGACCTACTTCTCATCTCTCCCATCTCCTCTCTCTTGTCTTCTTTTCTCTTCTTTTCTCACTTCTTGACTACTGTCTCTCCCTCTTTTCTTTCTTGTATTACTCCTTTTACTTCCCTAATTTCTTGTACTCTAACTTTTTTTGCTATATTGTAAATGCTTTTGGGCATAGCCTTTATCCATTAATTAAGATGCTTTGAAACTGACCTAGTACTATTCATGACTACTGTAGTTTGTGTGCATTAACTTTTGTTGATTTTATTACTAATTTTATATTTTTATTTTTTATTTCTTTATTATTAACATGTCTCATTGTTATGTTTTGTGTGGAGCTTTTCTCCCCGGGCCTCTACTGAAAATGGAAATATATCCAGCTAGACTAGCCCGGTCAACAAATGTAAAATAAAAAAATAAATAAACTGCCTCACACCCTGGGGAAAACTGGGATTCACTAACCTTTCCCTCATTTGCGTAGGATTGCCTGCTATTGCATAGTTACATGCCCCACACTGAGCCTACCCCCTTAGCAACCATTACTCACTGTCCAGGTTGCCTTTTGCCTGCCATTGACTTGCATGGCAGAATACTGATTTTAGTTAGAATACTTATTTTAGATTTATTTTATTATTTTCCCATTTCTGCGCCACTGCCCTATGCTTAAACAGCCGAGATCGGCAAAAAAATAAATAAAAGTTGTTTTTTTTTAAAACAGTTTGCAATACCAATGGTCTTCTAATTGGCAATTGGCATGCTTCCTCAATAATATGCAGCCTTTATTTGGAGCTGTCATAGCTCCATTTTGTAGTTTGCAGAAATGTACTCGGTTACTAACCGAGTACTTTTCTGCAGACTGCACTTGTCCTGCATTGACAGCTGCTGGCTTCCTGGATCATAGATCACCCTCATTTGCATGGTTTTCACCTGCAAATGAGGATAATTTGCATACAGGAGCTTGGTCCGTGCAGGATTAGCCTAAAAGCTCACATGCACGTCCCGGGAGCTCGTTCCTCGCTTGCACGTCGTCCATATTGCCGAAAATAGCTCTTAGACTAATCCTGCATGCTATAAAGGGCTTCATAAATCCAGGGAACAGTTTTTTTTTTACAAACTATGAAACTAAACGCAGTTTGCCAAGAACAGCATAACAGAAGATAATCCCTAAAACTTACCAGCTATAGCCATTAAGGTCCCATTAAGGTCCCATTGAGGTTACAGGAAGATGATATATTAGGCTAGTCTGGAATAAAGGGAAGGAGCCATGTAGTAGAAGATCTGTTACACAGCTAGGGCAGAGGCATGCCGACTTTGGGGAAAGGCTGTCAATGAGAAGATAAGATGGGAATAAAGCAGATAAGTGGTGCTGCAGCAGATAAAGGCCGTATGTGCAGGAGTGGAAGGCATGTTCATAAAGGGCCATAACATGCATTATATAGCACACAGATATAAATAATTGCCTCCTTCAAAGCAGAGTAAATACTAACAAAAGAATAAGAGGAGGAGAGATGAGGGCAAATACTATAGTGGAGCGTCTATGATGTTGATATGTTCTTGCTTGGGGAAGTGAACAGAAAAATGATAAGGTTGTACTTGGGCTACACTGGAGGCTGTACTGACAAAAGACAATGTAGTATAAACAAAAGCAGGTTATAGCACATAAACAATAGTTACATCGGTACGTATGCACACAGTATCAGAAAAAGGAGACTAAATAGGTAAGCATTAATATTAAATAGGTAAGCATTAATATTAAATAGGTAAGTATTAATATTGAATAGGTAAGTATTAATATTAAATAGCCACAATTATGTAAAGACAAAAATGAGGAAAATTTACTGGCTACAGTCTATAGCAGTGGAATCACTATGAACAGAAGAATCAGGATGATGAAACTTTTGTGCAGTCTACTCTGTGACTGCAATCAAATCCAGGAGCAGTGGGGCCTATATGGCTTATATGGCATAGTGACTGAGCAAAATTATAACAGAAGCAGTGTTATTTCATCACTTAAGATTGACAGTCTTTTCCAGATCCATAAATGTGTGTGTGTGTGTGTGTGTGTGTGTGTGTGTGTGTGTGTGTGTGTGTGTGTGTGTGTGTGTGTGTGTGCGTGTTTGTGTACATGTGTGTACATGTACACGTGTGATTATACATATATAGGGACAGAGAGAGAGAGAGAGACTGGGTGAGACAGAGAGTCTTAAAAACCACAGAGACCATGAGGATATGGGGAAGTTAAAATGCAGGTTTATTTGAAGAAACATATTAAAATATAGCCCAGTAGTTTTTTATCATTCAGTTCACAAACCAATTGCATTACTTATAGCACCTTAGAAGTAAGGCTGCCAATCCATGCACCTTTTTAACGATAACCCAACTACTGACCTCTCTCATCTCAATATTGTTATGTATGCTGATGGTCTACTGCAACTTGGAAGCACAGCACCTCCCTTCAACAAAAACAATTATATTTCACTAAAGTATGACACAGGATACAGGACACACAATAATAGTCAATCAACTAAAAATCTAATGTCATGGTCTCTGCAAACCCACAAAAAACTACCACAATCTACATATATATGTTAGTATTCCAAACCTAAGAGGTAACTTATACCCCTATATCAACAGAACAACAGTATCCTGGAATAACGTTAGACCGCACACTTTCTCTAATAAACCATACTGACAATATCATCAATAAAACCCTTTATCGGCTGAAGCTGTGCTATAAAATCTCACACTTCCTTACTCAGTCACCATATAGTAACTTAGCAAGAAATATCCATTTCCCTAAAATTTAATATGCACTCCCATTAATAACCTACCACTATAGCACAGGCACTCACACACTACAGATTGCTATAAACAAAATTTGTAGATTTGCTCTGCTTGCCAACCTGCAAACTCATCACTGCCTACTGCTAGAATGCTTCAACTGTCCATCCTTAAAAACAAAATTGCATCTTAAACTACAAAACTGTGTCCTAAGGAATGATCAGGAAGAAGCAACAGGCCATGCT